>NW_021680530.1:152160-211393 GCF_001412515.2 Diachasma alloeum | reverse complement strand
GTGTGTATATGCCCCCCCCCGCCCCTCCAGAGGTGGAGAACTTTGGCTGGAGGTTGAAGGTATGGAAGATGAGAGGTGAAAAAAGAAGTGAAAAATATTGTGGAGAAACTGAGAGGAACGAGGGAGATTGGACGAATGGGAATCCTCGAGGATAAAGACGCCATTCTGGCTGGTAGAAGACGCCGAGGCATGTGAAAGTCGATCCCAAATGTTTCTCCTATTCCGTTAAAAACAATTTTCCCTTTAATCAACTTGTCCTGCATCTCTAAAAACTCAGACTTCTTTTTCCAATCTTCCGGGTAAATACCCCCAGCAACAACTCCATAAATCGCCCTAGGATTAAACAACAACCCTGGACGGGGGGAAAAAAAATTGATAAAACCGATGGAAAAACGTGCAACGGACATTTTACGTACCGTTAAAGGAAAGCTCGTAAAGTCAGTTTTACGGCTTCAGCTAGGTAACTCCATTGAGGGTCTCCGGGAAACGGCAGGCGATCCTTCGTTGGGAGTTACAGCGGCTTCTCAGGATGAACGGGTGATTGATACCGATGGAATTGAGTGATCATTCGCAATAACTCTGGGCGTACAACCGATCCGATCCATTCACAGGGACCATTGAGGAGTTTTCGAGGAGAAGACCTTGACCAAGTGGCATCGATTCTCACAGGAGCCGTTACCAACTACCGGCCTAGCCATGGCCGAACGTTGGCCACTGTCGGGCGAACGTCGGTCGAATGTTGGCCGCTAGTCTAGCCCAGTATTCTTCATAGAAAAGATAGCGTGAAGGACGTGAAAATCACCTGAACCCGACAGAGACCCCCTCCCACCTATAACCACAGAGATAGAGCATTTCAGCGGGTAATGCTAACGCGTATGACGTGTGTGGATAATTGCTGTAGTTGCATCTATGCACCGTACCAGTCAGTAGTGGCGCTTGGTTGGTGGGGTTGCGGTGGCAAAGGGTGTCACCACCCGTCCCTCCCACTCCCACAGACTGGAAAGGCCACCATACCCCTCAGTCGTACCACTAATCAAATTCAAATGCATATACCCCCAGCCAGTGCACACACGGCTCTCGTCCCCCTCCTCCCCCCCCTCCCCACCGCTCCTCCGTTGATGAAATTATGGTCTACTGCACTCCGCGCTTTGGCTTTCCCTCTGTTTCACTCCGGATTGTACACATACACCGTGTATATCAGATATTTACCACCACTCAGTGACACCATCGAAAATCCCGGAAAAGTCATGCCAACCGCTGATTCCGAAGTGGAGGTAATGGTTTTGTTTTTGATGCTGGTCAATAGTTGATGAATGGAATTATCCGGCACTCGGTCGCTTCACACGAGGGTCAAATAAAATCGGGACCTCATCTCTTTTCTTCCGTCAACATCAGACAATCAGCGATGCCGCGAGACGAGACGAAAGACTGGATCTTCTTGTCTCGTCTCGTCTCATCTCATCTCATCTCATCATGTCTCGCCTCGTTTTGTCTCGTCTCGTCATGTCTCTCGTCTCGTTTGTCTCGTCTCGTCCCGTTTCTCTCGTGTCTCACAGCATCACTACAGACCCTAGCGAGCATAAGATTTGTCATTGTTCTGGATGTTTCTGAATGTCGAGAATGGCTGGTGTATCGACCGAACGATACCAAGCGAGGCACATAATGGAGGGTACAAGAAGCAAGCGAGAGAAGGGTTACCAGAGCGAGAGGGAAAAGTGTATAACAGGGGATGTGCACTTGCCGCAGGAGCCAATTATTCGATACGCCGTTCGCTCCGCTACGTGCCGCCACTATCTCACCAGCGCATCGAGTATATAACCCTTTGGCCATCCTCATTTCGCTGTTTCTCCCTTCGTCTCTCACTCTCGCATCTCCCTCCTTATCGCCCGCGACCTCTGCGTCATTTTTTTTCGGCCTGCTTCATTCGGCCTCCATTCGGCTCTTTTGCGAATGCTGGCTCATGAGGAGAAGAGAGATATACTTTGCGGTGTAAAGGCTTTGAATAAAAAAAAAAACCGCTGAGGACGGGGGAAAAATTGAGAGGGGAGCGTCGCCCGGAGGCTGCAGGCATCGAGTGGGAGAGCATCTCCCGACGAAAAATGCATACTCGATCGATCCCTCCTTCCCTTCGCTTCAAAACGATGGAGGCCGATAACCGCGAGAAAGACGTGAATGAGAGTAACAAAAGGCCGAGGAATCAAATACTTAAAAACCAATGGGTGCCTAGGTCGTTGTCGAGGTGTGCGATGAGACGGTCATTACAATACCAAAATACCTGAGGATCGTTGGACAATGGACAGTACCTTTCAATTGTATTGAAATCCTGGGAGTTTGGTGAAACAAATGTGCAGCTAAATTCGTCAATAAATCTGCAAGTCAACCAGTTACCACTGGAGCAAACTCCACACCTACCATTTCTCTCAAACTGCATGCGTAAACCGCAAGCCATTGTAGCCTCTCCCTCTTCTCGATACTCCATGGTGTTTTCGTTTCCAACAATCTCCGCCATTTTGATTTCGAAGGAACGCCAATTTGCCGGGGCACCTGGTGAGCGTGCAGGCCCGCCAGGCACCCGTCTTACCCCTCACCTTCCCTGTTCTTCATCGGTAATTGCAAAGCGGAGGCCAAATAGCAGAGAAAACCCCGTTCCGGATCGAGAATTATAAGGACGACTGTAATTGCAAAGGTATCCCCAATTTTCTTACCCCTTCCTCTTGTTGCTGATTCCCACTCTTTGTGGAGCTTTTTTTGCATTCATTGGTTTTCAGTTCATTATTTGAAGCTGAGAAAGTCACTCTAATCGTCGTCTGCATATTTTTTCTGGGACTGCGCACGAGACCCAGACGAGACTTCCCTTTGACGAGACCGTCTCGTCCTAAAAGAACATGGAAATTTTGGAGTCTGTCTCAGTCTCAAAAGAAAATTTGTCTCTTCACAGTCTCGCTCTCGGTCTCATACACCTTAAAAATAGGAGACATGAGAGAACGAGACGCGATAAATTTTCTTGGAGTCGTGAAAAGAGAAGTCAATAATATGCCTTTCGAGACTGCGACGGTCCGAAAATTTCCATGTTGTTTTAGAGCGAGACTGTCTCCAAAGTGAAGTCTCGTTTGCCAGTCTCCAAGTGAAGTCTCACAGCCAGTGTTGTTCCAAGGTTCTGCCACAGCTGCGAGACCTCGCCTCGGAGGTCAACAAAGGCTGGTCTTCAATCCTTTCCAGACTTGCCCGGATTGAATCTGTCAATTCCGTAATTTCTACCTCAAGCGATGATGATCCTGGTCCTACGACTAATTGTCCCTTTTGATGGTAATACGGGTCAAGTACTTACCGTTGGTCCAAGCCCCTCCCCCGCCCACTCCAGCCCCATCAACAACCGATCGATCCCCCGTTGCATCACCAATACTAGCCTCAAAAATGCATGGCTTGTAATGGCTCCGATGCGTCCAAAAGGACACGAGTCTCAGGAGAGACACGCCGAGTTGATCGTTTCCTAAGAGCCCGTCCTTATGCAATTTTGATGACGCTCACTTCCCGATTCCAACCGTGATCCCCATTCCACCCCCAGCACACTTACCACTCTGGTAACCATCTCATTCCATTTATAACCCATACAGCTTCCAACTTGGTGGAATACACCGAGCGATATATCTATTCGGGGCATTTCCAATCATTGTAAAAACCCCGAGCAGAAATATAAAACCATAAACTGATCGGTTTGAACGATATGGATTCATATATAATTCAAGAATCCATACACAATCGTGAAATAGGGGATGTCTCGTACGGTGCAGCCAACCCTCTCGGAATATGTGTGTTGTCACGGTTTTAACCATTGGTATATTTAATGCCGAGCGATGTGTTATCTGGAAATGGTTTTACAAGGGCGACATCCCATGGTGTACATAAACTTAGCATAGCGTAACGCGAGAAAGGTCCAAGGGGTACCTCAAATCCTGTTATTTTCCGTGGGCCAAGGGCTTCTTCCCCACTGTCTGTCCTCCCGCCGTTCTCATCCCCCCGGGTTGCCTGTTGGAAAATCGTTTTCACATGTGAAACTGCTCTCGTTCCACTATCACCGTCCTCCCTCGCCACAGGATTCTGTTCTTTCATTCGGAGAACAAAACATCGCTGTGGGAACGATCGCTCCTTGCGGGCATCTAAAAACGTCGAAGCCCATTGAAATGTATTGTATTTTTTTTTGTTTATTATTTGTAGTGATGGAACTCATGTCGAGTTATTTGTAAATTTCTGTCTTTAGAATATCTTCCAGAGATTCTTGGAAGAATCTTCGGAAGTTTATGTAGAAGATCTTCTTGATGACCAAAGATTCTTCAGAAGACAAAATCTTTCATTTGGAACATCTTTGGGGGCCGATTTTTTTGGAAGATCTTTGGAAGACAATTTTTTTTCTTCAGAAGATATTCTGTATTTATCTTCCTTTTGTCTTCTGAAGGACCTTTTTGAGTCACCAAGAAGATCTTTCACATAAACTTGCGAAGATTCTTTCACGAATCTCTGGAAGGTATTCGAAAGACGGAAATATATATTCACACAACTTATTTATGCATCATATTCATACTTGTAGCTTGCATTCTTTGAGGTATTCACAGATTTCTTCGCTATATTTCTGGTCGGCTCCATTTAAGAATTTTGTTGCGCTACAGGGAGCACAGCAATTAGATTTTTTCAGTCTCTCCAACAATTTCATTCTCTGACGTTCAAATTTTGGGCAGTGCCATAATATTCGAAGTCTTGGTTTTCTGCTCCACATGAGCAAATGTATTGTATGAGAAATGATAGACAATCGCTCTGAATGCTCAACGGGGAAACAGATTTAGACCTTTTAAAGGTTTCTACGATTAGGCAACTTCATTCGAGCCAATTGAAGGAGAATCTAAATCAATTGAATCCATCCTTTTGTCGTGAATTTCGGAGTACAGATACAGCTCAATGTTTCTGAAGGGAGTGAACAAAAGATTCGATTGAATTAAGGACAATCGTCAGAGATAGACTGACAATATCTTCTGCCCACCTCCAGAGGGTGAACTATCTACTATTTACCAAGTACTTGTTTTGCCAGTAAGAATGATCTGTATGTCGGCGTCATCCATTTCCTCTTGCTTTCCACATCCTGGACAAGTGAATAAACCGAGATGGGGGGGTGAGAGTTGGCTGGGTTGTAATGTGTTATATCCATGAAACGGAGACACTTTATCCCAAGTTTATACCTGCAGGGTTGAGACAACAAAGCAGGCCTTTCGCAAGCCTCCCGGTGTTGGACGACGCCGGAAAGCCTCCACCGTGTCCACGACGCGTCGAGGTGACTGGGCGACACTGCATTGGGGAAGTTGGCGACTTCTCTGATTTACCGCTTCGTGCATATACACTTGACTTTAATGTTTTTTGTTTCATTTTGAGTGCCTCCATCCCCCTCCCCCCTCCCCCCTCTTGTGAACAGCAACCTAAAAAGAGTCGTTAAAAATCATCTCTGGTTTTTATAGTTCCTTAAAATGAAACAAGCAAAAAGATTATTGCACATAAAAGTTTGAAATATAAATTCGTTAGACTGTGTAGGTAAATAAAAGATATTTAATGACATTCTTCTTTTCGTTGCAGGTAAGTCCCTGGTTGTTTTTATCTCAGACATCTTGGATCCTGGATAAAGTTGGATTCAGTGAGACGTGAAAAATGCGATGCCACGAGACAGTGGGAAAGGTAATCGAGCCACTGAGCTGGGTGGGAGTGAATTGGGTGGTGTATGTGTGACTGAGATGGTGGAAACCCCGTGGAGAAATCCCAGTTCGATTCCAACGGCGAAGATTGGCGTGGGCTCCTTGGCTTTCAACCGTGAATCTCCTTATCCGAATGCAATCCAGGACGAATTTTCGTGGGGACATTCTACGGTGTCTACCCTTTTTCTCCAACTCTCGGTGCTCTGACAGGCCACCCAACCCCGGCGTGTATTATGGAATAGAATGGGATGGAGAATGGGAATTGTGGGGGTGGGTTGGAAAGAGAGTAGGCCTCGGAGGCCCATAACCCCATCAGGGCAGCTCCCAGGGGTGGCATAACCAGGCATCCCGGAGCACCGTCGTGTTCCAAGCCGATGGGCTCCTGCGGTCTTGACTTCCGTGTGCCAACCCCCCCCCCCCCCCCCCCCCCCNCGACTGACGCGACCTCACGAACCCAAATCCACCAGCATCTCCACCGTTCTTCTCTCCCAGCATCAGACTGGCATCCTATTTACTAAAGATGAAAGAAACGTGAAGTTGTTTTATATCGAAATATCTCGAAACTGCCTGATCGCTAAGCCTCAATTCTGATTGGTCAATGAGTCGCGTGAAGTAGTCGCTGAAAAAATCCCCGGGTTTTTCAAATTCTTCAAATGCTAAAAAAATTTTCTGCCTCATATTTTTCATTTTTTCATGCGTGAAGTTCATCTTTATATCGAAACATATCTAAATTGCCTAATTGTTGATCATGAGAAAAAAAATAGTGTTTCTAAATTTTTTTAACTCACAAATTATTCTTCACTTCCCAAATGTTAATTTTTTCATATTTGTCATACGCAAAAATAATCAATTCTTGCTTCTCAGATTTTCATACATAAATTCTAAACTCTACAAGATTCATGAAAATTCTTCGATTTCCTAAATAATTCGAGAAAAATCTTTGAAGATCTGCGGTCATCTGAAACACTAAAATTTTCCGAAGAATTCAAGAAATTTTTTCAGTTTTCTAGGAAATCAATTCGTAATCCTCCCCTCATTTTTTAACAATTACCGATTTTAATCAGATGATTTTAAAAAGTAAAGAAAAAGAATTAATCGAACATTAAAAATTACTCATTGATGTTTCACTCTTCATTCTCTCAATTCTCTTCAAGTCATTATCAATATCTATAAAACATCTATGAGTATATGAACTTTTTCAGTTTTCTAGGAAATCAATTCATAATCCTCCCCTCATTTTTTAACAATTACAGATTTTAATCAGATGATTTTAAAAAGTAAAAAAAAAAGAATTAATCGAACATTAAAAATTACTCATTGATGTTTCACCCTTCATTCTCTCAATTCTCTTCAAGTCATTATCAATATCTATAAAACATCTATGAGTATACGAACTTTGATAAATTCGATTTCTTCATTTTCACGGGCACAGATCTAGTGAGAATAAAATGAAATCGTGTCCCGTCTTTGGTATCTGTGGTACAGTTATTAACTCGCACAGCCGTCAGCCGAGAAACTCGCGCAGTTCAGCGTCCACGGTGCCGCGTCGGTTCTGTTTTATATTGGAATCCTTTCTTGTTGGTTCTAAGCGAGACGCACCGCGCGTATATACCACCTTCCGGATTCCCTTTGATCCGCGCAGCCCCGACTTTCTCGACTTTTTTCGACTAATTATTCTCGGGCGGTCGCGTGCACTCGAGGTCTCTCTTTTTTTCATCATTTTGAATCGCCTTTTTCAGAGAGGGACAAACGGATACCTTGAGAGACAAACGGAACGTCGTGAAAACCTGTATTACTGTTGGTTCTTTTGAGGAAGATGGTGTGACCATTTTTGTAGATGGCAGTGATAACGAGGAACGTCAACGCCGGGTTTTTTCGTTGATTGGTCTGGTCTAATATCGGAATCCCCAGGGGGGAGGGAACTCGGCCGATAATGGAGGTGGTTAATAAATTTTCCATTAATATAAAGAAATCGGTCTGTGCACTTAGGGGCACCGCAGTCTCGTCATTTTTTCCACGGTCTCGGCTTTTTTTTTACGAGAGAACCACTTCGGCCTGACCTTTCACCGCGGTGTTAACCTCGATCGGTGGACGGAAGGAGCTTAGGGCAGCTCGGGGGTGGGGAAACGGCTCTTGTCGAGGAAAAAATTGAATCGCTGATCGATGCCGGGGGTTATTATCATGAATGCTTGGTCTTTTCGAGACTTCAGAGACTTCCTCTTTTTTTGGGACACCAAAAAGAAATGAGAAAGACTTAATTAGCATCGCTGATGTCATCTGATGCAGTGAGGTCGCGAGACGAGACGAGAAACTGCAGGAAACCATTCACTTGTCTCGTCTCGTATCGAAATACGAGAGCAATTTCTTCTCTTGTCTCGTCAAGGATTGAGAGATTGTCTCGTCTCATCTCGTCTCGTCTCAACTCATCTCGTCTCGTCTCATCTCGTCTCGTCTCGTCTCGTCTCATCTTGTCTCGTCTCGTCTCAACTTGTCTCGTGTCGTCTCATCTTGTCTCGTGTCGTCTCGTTTCTCTCGCGTCTTGCGGCATCACTAATCTGATGATTTCACCTGGAATTCCACTTAAATTTCTCAAACTTTCCGATCGCCCTCCACCCGCGACGAAGTACAAACCAAGATAACCAGCCAGTTCCCATTATCTCACCTCCTGGTACCATGTCAACGCTCAACGATCTCTCCGGGCTCGCGTCGACGGCCACACGAACCGCGTAAATGCAACGAGCGACATGATTAGCGGCCGTGTAAACAGATATGTTAAAACACGATGGCGCACAGTGTTGACACGGACCGACGGACGTGTCGTCGCAATACATCAAGACGTACATGAGCTTCTGGCATTCAGACGAACAGTTAGCACATGCTTGCCGACGAAAACACTGACGTTTCCGGTGAAAATACACTCGTCTCGTTCGTTATTCTCATTGTTTTTTTACATTTGCCGAGTCAGGTTGCGTTGTTGCCAGCCACTCGGGTGGAAAATTTGGGCGGCAGTGGTGGAGGCTAATCAAAACATTTGCTACGGTTCTCCTTGGTGACGCTCAATTTATGTCATCCGTTTTATGGGGTTCGTGAGTATCAGCACGGAGTGAATAGTTGGCGCGGGGAAAATTCTTGGTTAACGAAGTCTTCTGGAATGCTTGTCCTCGGAGGCGTCTCAGTGCTTCAACAGCCGTGATGTATGAGTGAGGATGGTGTGATTGTTCCTGCTCCTTTTTAAAGACAATCCGTAGGAACCTTTGGTCGAGTCAAAACATTGTCGTGAATCTAGGGCTGTCCAGGTATTTTGAAGTCATTCCTCAATAAGTCACGAACTTTTCATCGACAACGTCCAATAATTTTGGTACCCCTCGGGGACATGAACCACCTGATTACATCTGAATCAGACGGCATGAGGCAATCGTTACAGATAACGCTAATCAGAGCGAATCATGAGTCTCTATATCTGCATAACTCCGATACATCATACCATGAGGGAAGCAAATGGGGCGACAGCGAACGATGGTGGTGGGTTGGGTTCGGGAATATGACACTGTGCACATACCAGAATGGAGCGAACTAGCGCTGTAGCTTCGTGTCCCTTCTCTCTTCTTCTCTCCGCGTCATGCAGGCCTCGGCTCTACCCATTATTATTCATATATTCCGTATCACGTCTGTTCGTACAAACCTACACCAGTGTGTACTGGCCACCAAGGGTCGTAATAACACCCCGACATGCCAGACCCGTAAATAGCTTCAGGTAACCACTTACCTCGGTGCTTTGTGACACTCGACTTTGAGTCTCATTATCGGTGGAATTTTTGGGATTGGTTTTCACCCTTGTGACCCTTTCTCTCAATAATTAAATTTATTTGATGAGGGTTTTCTGCGAAATGATTAAATTGTTGGAAGGTGGAAATTTTATTTTTGGAAAAAAGTTTGTTTTGACCCTTGTGAGCTGGTTTTTGACCCTTGCGACCCTTATTTTTAATAGTTATATTTTTCGAATGTTAAGGTTCATTTTCATCATGACCAATCTCAGAAAGACAGGAATTTTGTTTTTAAAAAAACTGACCGTTCTGACGCCAGCGACCCTTATGACCCTTATGACATTTTTCGTCTTGACCCTCATTAATCAGAATTTTTTATCGTGACGCTCATGAGCTTCATAAATTTTTTTCCGTAAGGGTCGCAAGGGTCATAAGACCTTTATGGCCCTTATGCCATATTTTTCGTCTTGACCCGCATTATCCAGAATTTTTTATCATGACGCTCATGATTTTCATCAAACTTTTTTTTCGTATGGGTCGTAAGGGTCATGAGGGTCAAAAATCGGAGTATCGAGCTCATCCCCCTTCCACTCCCCCAATCAATACATCCCCCTTGCCCCAGCACAAAGTGCATTTGTGCATTACGTACCCCAGACCCATCGAATGAGGGATGAGTGGTATCCAAAGGGGAGGGCTGAAGAGGTGAAACCATGTTGGTAGAGCCACGGAGGTGAGAAAGGGGACGAGGCATTTCTCGTCGTATCCAAGCCGTAATTGCTCGAGAGAGAACTCACCAGTGTGGGTATGCCCTCCCGAACGCCATCTCCCTCTCACTTGGCCACTGGTCTCGGTGGCTCCAGCATATATGACCCCTCCACTTCCATCCTATCTCCCCGATTCCAACCGGTGGTGGAGTCTAATTACGGCTGGTACGATCTGCTCGATCTCGGGTGCGCCAGAGAGACCACTGAGATTCTATTTTACACGGGCAAATGGCTTTTCGTATATCCATCTTCGTATTCCATCAATTAAACTTTCTTCATTTTATTCCGAATAAAAAGAAATGTTCAATTTCCTCATCAAATTCGGGATTCATTGGGGCATGAGGTTTCCCCACTCACCGATGATTATTCATTAAATAATAGTCTTTATCATGATTAATTTCATTGAAGTGAATAACTTCATTGTGCGAAATGGTGAAATATTTCAAGTCTGAGCTCTCAGCTGAGTTTTCGAGGAATATCTCCGAATCCACGGGAGATACCGAAATTTTTGTGAAGATCTTTTTTGTAGCGCACAATTCGCTCTATAAAAAAGGTCATTATGAAAATTTCGCTATCTCCCTTAGGTTTCGAGATATTTATTGACAAACAGGGATAGCCATCAACGAATTGACAATAAACCAATAATCAAAATCGACTTAAACTTCACACAAATCTCGACAGAAATATTCGGCTAATTATGGTAAATCATGTGCTATGAAGTCCTCAATTCACTCTACCCACCCCAGGACAACGTGTAAGTGGATTTATGATATGACAATGAGAGAAAAAAATCGCCACAACCCGAAAGGTGAATAAAAAACGATTTGAACTCGTGAAAATTCATACGCGCTACGTCACCGCAGGCGTAGCAGCCATAAAACTGCCGAAATGGATTATCGACTGGGGCTTCGCATAAAAATATCCAGCTGTCAATCCCCGTGGCTACTGTATTCTCGGCAATTCCGCAAACACTAGATCCCCCTGGCCGCAGCCGCTCTAGCGTCAGAGAATCACTGAGACGTTCAATCCATTTCCGTTGATCGTTTTAACGACAGGACAGCATGTTGTGATGACGAAGGAACAAATAATTGAGACATTCAACAAGTTCACGCACGTTATTCTCATTAAAAGTTTCTTTACAAGTCGCCGGGGAGGGGCAAAAACAGTGAATCGAGTCGTAAACAACACCCCCGTGACTGTCGGGGACACTGGGGACGTAATGACGAGATATTAAATAACCGATGATTAGAGGCACTTGAATTTTTTGCGTCAATGAAGCGGAGAAAAAATACGCGGTCCGCGAAGGTAATGGGACATTGAAGCGGCGGAGAAGACGAAGTGGATGCCATTGCCGTGGAATTTCCAGTCTTATATGGCTTTCTGATGGATTATTACTCAATTTTTCTCGTATTTGTCGATCTTCCCAGATGACAAAATTGGATCTTCAATTAAAATACTTGTCGTTACACTGTTAAAGATTTGCTAATGAAACTTCCGGGGGTTTTGTCATTCAAAATTCATAATTTTATAGAGAACTCCCAGAGAAATAGAAATTTCAGGTCAATTATTCCGGGAAAATTAATGAAAGTTCAGGAAAATTCAGAGAAATCTGCCCTTGAATTCCAGATTCCTCTGAATTTTCAGGGAATTCCTACGAAAATTCCTTTGATTCCAAGAATTTTAAAGGAATTGCCTGAAAATTCAAGGGAATTCAACAGTGAACATGAATTTTCACTTCAAAAATCATGGGAATTGTGGAATTTTCGCCTTCCTCTCTCTAAAAAAATCTGGTTTTATGCGTGATTTTATTGCGGTGTTCTTCCGCAAAACTCCGCAAATTTTTTTAACAGTCTAGAAAAGAATGGAATTTAGACTCCACTGGTTTTGTCATAAAATTTTGAATTTTTCCTGATAAAATTCCTTGATCTCGTGCACGCAAAAAATGCAATAAAAAAATCAAGCGAATTCTATTGACAATTTCATTAGTAACTCAATAGTGGATTTTTCGATAGAAAATGTCCGATAGAAACTGTTTTCTAAAAAAAATCACTAGGAATTCCTCCCCATGAATTTTCTCATATTTCTCCACTTAATTTTTTTAGAATCCCTAAATTAATTCACTTTATACGACTCATTAAAAACAACAATTTTCCTCTCAAAAAAATTCCGCGAAATCCACGAGAATACACCTGTCACCGTTAAAACACCGGACCCCACCCCCGAATTATCCTTTTTACCCAGCGTTGAAAATCCAAACGCATTGGGATTTGATTATGACAGTTAACAAAGAGGGAAAGCGCCAAAATGGAATAAAAATTGAAGAGAACAGCACATAAAATGGATTGAAAATGCTGTTTCACGAGGAAAACCCGATAAACACGCGTGTCATTAGAGAGATGAAAATCGGTTGTATCATTTTCCCCGGGACACGTTGTAATACCCCAGTGGATCGTTAAATCAGATGACCTGTCACTAATTTAACGCTGCGATATCAGCTCCGTCGTCCACTGCAGTTCGACACATTCGGAAAATTCCCCCCGCCCCCTCCCGCGGAATTAAAATTCCCCGCGTATCTTGAAATTACTGCACGGAGAGAAATTTTCTAGAAAAATTCTAGTACGAGTACTGGAAAAAATTACAATCCACCGGATATGAAAAATTCTAGTGCTGTTAAGGTAAAATTTCCTGGTTCTGTAAAATTTCCGAAATTTTCACCGAAATACGGGGAAAAATTGACGTTTTCCCCAATAAAATTTTTAGTACCGGCACTGGAAGTTTTCCCCGGCCGTCACTGCGCCTCTTTTCCCGTACTAGCACTAGAATTTTTCTGAAAAATTCCTCTCCGTGCGCGGGTGGATAATTTTTTTATTGCCCTCCCGCGGCCGACGATGAATTTTGGCGTGCGTTGAAATGCGTTGAGAATGAGCCGTGAATAGAACGGTTATGCAGTGGGGGAGTTGAATTGAAAAGTACCTGAGGCAACGCTACCAGCACTGACAATCACCTGTCTAGCCTGTCTTCCTGCGGTGCTCGTTTCAAATTCCCTCCTCCGTGCAAGCTCCGAAAACAGGTGTATGCCTCATAATTCCCGGGCAAATTTCAAACTGATCAGTTGTTGGAGGCTACCGGTGTAAATTGGAAATCAGTGACGGGGGTGGGCTGCGTTGTGATGATTATTCCTTGATTGCGAGGTGACGAGAGCAGGTGATGGTGGATGATGAGGACGCTTTGGCGGTGGAAGGGACGTCACGGGGTTGTCTTTGTGCAGAAATTGTTTTATTGTTGTCGATCGGGGAGATAGAGATTTTTGTCATTGGAGAAATAATGACTGTGGAGTTGAGTAATTTACTTGGATTAATGATTCCAATTAAAATACTCAACTCTACAGCCATCAATTTTTTCAATAATTAATCCAATTGTTTGAATTTTTTGATTGATTAATGCAATTAGATAGATAGATAGATCTATTAATGTAATTAAATTAATGATAGATTAAATAATGGACGCGAAATTAAGAGGCTCTGTGAATATTTCCACCAATTTTCAAATTTTTAATGCCAAAATTCCTTGAAATTTTAACAGAATACTGCACTGAGAGAAAAAAATTAATTCTGAAACATTTTTCTAAACAATAGAAAATTTTAGAAAATTGTTGCTTGATTTTTCAAATAAATATTTGAATAAATAAACAATATTTTATAATTTTCATCTTTAGGTGAGTCTGAAAATTGTAATTCCGTTAAATACTTCCGAATTCAACAGATTTTTCACTAACAAACCACAGGAAAAGTTTTCGTGAATGACTGATTGCTAAAAACTTCAAGATTTTTTACTTAAAATTTCAGAAATAATTTTCTAAGAGTGTGACATTTTATGATCAAAACAAAAATTTAATTTTTGCAAAAGAAATAATAATTCTCCCCAAGTAAATCCGTTCCACTCCATCAAATATTCTCACATCGAACACACAATTTTTCCGCAGAGCTAATTTTTTCTCTCAGTGCATCGAGCCACCCGAATACTCGTCCCAACGCGAAATGAAAAAAACATGCTCGACACCACTGCATTATCCATAAGCCCAGCGAATACCCCGCCATAAAAGCAATGGCTGCTAGGTGATATTGGTGATGTCGTGTCAAGGATCGTTCGTGCGTACATCGACACGCGTGTTTCGCTTTTTTTTATGAAAACCATACACATCCTCTGTCCCGCGTTGCCCCGTGCGGGTAGACGGAGCGATCCTCGTCTCACTTATCCCACCACGCCATACGCAGGAACTACCCCACGTTTAGTGTCAATTTATTCGGGATTCCCGAGATTCCCGAGGCTTTGGCGCGCAGAGCGCCGCTCTCTTCGCACGATCAGCCCCCAACCGGCCCGTTTGCATAATATTGTATTTATTTCGTCTTGTGCAACCCCTGCCGGCAAATTCTAACCGTTTGGGGTATATTGCCGGAGAACCCCTGGAATAGGCTACACCGGGTTACACAGCGATTTTTCCGGGGGGTGGGGGAGGACCTCACATTCAGATCGGGCGATTTGGCTGGGGGATATTGGATAGACCGACAGGAATATCGTGAGATTCTTTTCCGGAGAGAAAATCCCCGCTGTTGAGGGCGGATTCGATGGCAAATTCATCGCTTTATTGGGAAGCGGGGGAGAGGAATCAGCGCGAACTGCTGGTAATTTTTTCCTGCACTGTTAGAAATTTTTTTTTATTTCAGGAAAAATGCGATAGTCATTTTCATGAACAAATGGCTATGACAATTCAGGTTTTAGGTAAAATTCATGGAAATTTACGAGTTTCCACCACTTGATTGAATTTTCAACGGAACGTGAATATTCAGAAATAAAATGACGTGAATTTTCAATTTTTCCTGGGTTTTCCTGATTTTTCGGAATTTTCACGGAATAATTTAACTGGAAAATCGAGTATTTTATTGATTTCCAGATCATTCAGGTCAAAAATTAAGGGAAAATTTGATTTTTCAATATCAGAATTTCCTGAAATTTCAGTGGAAATTAAAGACGATGAAAATTTCCAGTTTTTTTGTCTGAAATTTCCGGTACACTTTTTGGGAATTTTTATCGCATTTAATTACCACTGGAATTTCAGGGAATTTCGTCATTGAAAATTCAGAATTTCGTGGAAAAATCAAAGAGAATTGTCAATTTCATTTCCATTTTTCCCTAAAAATTCAATATAATTTGGCATTCAATATTCACATTAGACTAGAAATTCAAATAAATTGAGGAATTCTCGCCTTCATGCTGCTTAAAATTAAGTAATTTTACCAAATTTCCAGTGAAACCTGAAATTTCCTCGATCCTCGTTCCACCAAACAAATCCCCCTCGGACGAATTTGTCCAGCATTCGGGGATCAGACTCCCACGCTGGCAAATAAGCTATCCGCCAGGATGCGGAACGTGCCCAAAGTTAAGCCTCCCCCCCGCCCCTGCAATAGCATTCGCCGTTTGAGAAAATTATATACTCTAAATGGATAATTAAATAGCATGAACTGAAGTGACTGAAAGACTGACTGTGGATGATTGCTGGGTTCCGGCGTGCGAGCATGAGAGAAAACTGGGAATAGCCGCCCCAGGGCAATCGCACTCGGCACTGCATGGATGTCCGCCCCAAAGCTAAACTATCCACGGACGTTATAATTATCCATGATTCTCACAATTGCGGGGGCCCCGGGTTTTGGTAAGTCGATAGAGAGAATTAGAAGGGTTATCAACGAAATTGTTAGGGTTGAGAGGTACCACTGTCATCATTGCTATAGAAAAACTCGTGTCTGGAATTGAAAAGCGTTTGTGTCTCCAAATCCAAGTTATTAATTTTTTTTGCGAATCAATTTGAAAGAATTTTTGCGATCAAAAATACTGATGAAAAGTATTTTTCCTTAGAATAATATTTAGGGTCTTTACGCCCTTCTGATCTCGCAATGATACTATGTTTGAATTCATTTGACATCTCCCACCCTCATCACCCTTCCGACCCTCTCCATAAATTCAGAGCTTCAATAAATTGGAAGAAAATGGATAAGTCACCAAAAACGTCTTATGATTCCATGTCTCAATGGAGTTAATGTCTTGTCGTAGTGCCGCCGTCATAAATGACTAGTGACTGAATAGTCTTCAAGTGTCTTGAATTGAGACTGAAAAAATGTCTTAAATTTTGCGACTTGTATTTCAACACACTGTGAAAATTTCTTGTTCATCAAACGTCTTATTTTTAGACGGAAAAACGTATTATTTTGAGACATTCCAAATTACGTCATTTTTAGTGTCTCAGATTGAGACATTGAGACATGCATTCTAGACATTCTAGGTGTCTCACTCGAGGATCTTTTGTTTCAAACTTGTGATGTCTCATTTTTTTTTCCAAATACTTCATTCATTTTTTCTCAATGGCCGACCATGTTGCATGAAAAGAGTCAATAATTTTTTCACTGATAATTTTGGTTACGTTAAAAATAGCGGTCATGAAGTAGAATTTGAAGGGAGTTGGAAAAATAAGGGTGAAAGAATTTTTGTGATCAAAAATACTGATGAAGTCTTCAAGTGTCTTCAAGTGAGCCACAAAATGTCTCAAATTAAGACGTCTCCAAGACACCAGTTTTCACAGCCCCGCTTTTTTCCATTTCGTTACACGAGATTAGTTCACCCTCTCCACTCCTGGTCTTCTCGCGTCGTTTCATTAGTGCGACACAATCGAGTGGTCGAGAAATGGGGGATGGGAGGTCCGATAAGCCTCGGACTAATCAATGAAATTGGGAGACAAAGCCCGTTGGAGGTCACGGGTCACCGTAGGTGTGCCTTTTCAGAAAACTCTCTTCGTCTGTTTCACGGGGGTGGACTGGAGACCCCAGAGCGACTGGGGCGGCCGTGTCAGAGTTTGCTAGTTCCAGTGACACCACCACTGCCCGCCGAATGTTTCCTCTGTACCATTAGGACGGACTGTGTGAACCGCTCAGAACGAGGGAGATAGAGTGTGTGGAGACCGCCTGGTATTCATGTAGACCCCGGGATAGACAGGGTCGCGTGATAATGACAGGTCTGGGCGTCATGCGGTGATTGAGGTGCCCGTGTCACAGAGACCCGAATTCAGCCACGCCCCAAAACTCGACGGTCACCAATTTGCTATCATTGATTTTCAGGTCTGATCAGTTTCTTTCGTCGGTCAGCCCCTCCGATTTGCCCAGATTTCTTTTATGTATCAATTGAAAATGAACGGGACTTCTCCTTTTTTCGACACTGTTTTCTTCACCAAAATTTTTCCTGCAATGATACCGTGTTTGAATTCATTTCACATCTCCCAATCAGTGATGCCGCGGGACGAGACGAGACGAGAAACTGCATCTTCTCGTCTCGTCTTGTCTCGTCTCGTCTTGTCTCATATTATCTCGTCTCGTCTCGTTTCTCTTGCGTCTCGCAAAATCACTCCTCCCCCCCAATCCAAAATATCAGTCATCGCCATCTTAAATTAAGACCCAGACAATCACCTTTCAACCGCCCAACTGTCCCCACCAAAGAAGAAGCAAAACAATTCAATGAATCATCTGATACTTAACATTCACCATTTTTATACCCCCTCAAATCTCCAGATTAAAAGGTTGACTCTCTTGTACCCAGAGTGACGAGGCAGATTACCGTAAAGATAGTAACATCCCAAGCAGATGGAGCCCGGTCTCGCCTGGTTGCACGCTAGAATCTCTCTCGTGGTGGCGCGAGTCATACAATCTTCCAAGTGTACACACACATAGGGGCCTTCAGGCTTATCTGAGTATCGGGCGAACCCCTCGGGGCGCGTCGGAACGCATACCACATCGCATTCCATTGTACTTCCTCCGCAATTACACTCGTCTCAGGCCAACTCTGCCTCCCCCATCCCTCCCCGTCCCCATGCCCAGTGTTGTATATCACGTGGGAAATCTTCAAGTCCACATCAATCACTTTTAATTCCCACTGATGACGCACACACCAGTTCTGATTGCGGAATGACATTTTTCTTCAATTTTAAAAGCCCATCCCCGCCAACTCTAAATATCAGACATCGATGATTGATTGAAGACGACAGGATCCATTATCTCCACCGCATTAGCGAATTTTACCGCCGCAAATTGAATGAACCGGGAAAGTAACGAGCCCACAGGCACCCGTGAGCATCCCACTCCCCCCTCCCCTGATACGCCATCTCCGCCAGATCCTCCACAGCCGCGATGAAGAGGACCAGAAGGACAGACGGAATGAAGGCATTAGGGGTGAGTGACGCGCTGACATCCCTCCAACACCATCAAAACCCACTTCCTCGATGCCCTTCGTCTGTACCTCACGAGCTCTCTTCCGTCAAATCGCTCGACCAAGGTAATCCCGTCGAGATCCGTTCGTTGGGACAAACCCCCCCGCCCCCTCCCACCCTCCCGTACACTCCAAACTGCCTCTATCCTCTGTATTTAACGTCGCCTCCACTTCTCCTGTACGTCTGCCCCACTATTCGCATCATATCCTGGTCTCCAGCACCCCCGCCCCACCCCCCGGCCATCCCCCTTTGTAGTTCTGCTCCTCTCGTTTGCGATGCCGCGTGATGACGAGGCGCGATCTCCGGTGGCTCCCACGCCCCACTCGTTAGCCGGAGTCAGCAGACGTCGTCATCGACGTGTCATTCAGCGCCGCATGAGTTCTCTAGCGTTGCTCTCCCTCTATCACTGGCCGGGACCCCTCTCCAGCTCACGTCCTGGTAACAGTGTCTTCTGGAAATGTTTCACTCGTCCTATCATTATAATCCATCCGGCCACCGTGACAGACAGCCGCCTGACGCAGCAGTCAATTTTTCCCGGGCAAATTGATGTCAATGATCGCCGAGAGACATTACTGCGGGATTCAGTTCGAGGGTGGAGGACAAATAACAATGGAGTTGGTGATGCCGTGAGACATTTCACGAGACATCACGAGACAAAACTTTGGAGAGATGATTGCAGTCTCAATGAACATGAGAATCTTTGCTCTCGTCTCAGTCTCGAAATATGCAGTATAGACTCCTCTCGTGATGACTCCGAGACAATTGAGCTCATCTCGGTTTCCTTTTTTTCGCGTTTTTATATGCAGAAAAACGAGACGAGACAAACCGAGATGAGCATGCCATTGAGACCGAGATCATCTCTTAAACGCTTTGTCTCGTGACGTCTCGTAGTGTCTCGCGGCGTCACTAAATGGACCGGATCATCCCGCAATTCATCATCGACGAGACAAATCGAGATGAGCATGCCATTGAGACCGAGATCATCTCTCAAAAGCTTTGTCTCGTGAAGTCTCGTAGTGTCTCGCGGCGTCACTAAATGGACCGGATCATCCCGCAATTCATCATCGACGAGACAAATCGAGATGAGCATGCCATTGAGACCGAGATCATCTCTCAAAAGCTTTGTCTCGTGAAGTCTCGTAGTGTCTCGCGGCGTCACTAAATGGACCGGATCATCCCGCAATTCATCATCGACGAGACAAATCGAGATGAGCATGCCATTGAGACCGAGATCATCTCTGAAAAGCTTTGTCTCGTGACGTCTCGTAGTGTCTCGCGGTGTCACTAAATAGACCGGATCATCCCGCAATTCATCATCAATTTTTTTACGCCCGTTGAGTCGACATTATCCGGAGATTATCCAGGGCGAGCTTTCAGATGGTCTCGAGGCTCCGTTGAAAAGAGGTGGTTAGCGTTCACGAAATAACGCCCGAGGGTGTTTATCGGCAGTCGTCTGTGAGGCAATCGGCCTAAACAACGAGACTCATTTACACACTTGGATCCCGTTGCCATCTCCGGTCTCGTTCTCCTCACCTCTCGCCAAGCTACCCCACACCTAGGGAAAAACCAGGCTCTAGCCCTCAGCAAATGACTTTCATATTGTCTTTTTACCGCTCATTTTCCTTTTATCGCTTGTTTGGAAGGGCCCCTCCCACTCAACTGGCCTCCGCCGAGTCTCTAACCCCTCACCATTCCAAATGGGTTAATTTCACTCGTCCGCCCTCCACACCGAGGGGGGAATCACTGAATCCCTCAGCAGTTTTACCTCCATTCTGTCGTTCAACATTCAACCCATTCAACATTTCGGAGGTCCGTTCCTCTAATCGATTAGTGAGGGGTCCTGCGCGGGTGGATCGCATATCGACGAAGGTTGGAACGATTTGAAAAGCGTTCGCAGGTGGAGGAACACGAAGGGGGGGCGACTGCCGGCAGCACTTAAGACTATTGTTTTCAATGTAATTGGATAGCTTCTCTCTCTTCCCCCGGCTCTTTCATCCCCTCGTCCACTGGCCCTTGCCGTGCGATCCCCACGGCTGGGGACCTTCCCTCAATCCCCGAGAAGAGAGTGAAAGAGAAAAGCATCGACAATTATCTTGATTGTTTTATGCATACACCAACAGAACACCCGTAGATGCCGTCCCTCGGGGGTTACCCAGCTAGAAACACCATCTCCAATTTTCCATCTCACTCGGCCACTTCTTTTTCTCCGGTTATTTCTCTCTCTTTGTGGCCTCAGCTCGGGCTAACTCCTCTCCGTTGGACTCAACCAAACGGTTGCGCACCGTTGTCGTTACTTCCGTCGAGTTTCCGAGTTTGCCGCACCTGCGTGTTATTTACTGCTGTCGACTTTGCCTGGTAAAACCTACAGGAGACGGCGAGATATGACAGGTATACGATCCTTGACCCACTCACATGTTACCATTAGGAATATTGATAATGGAGATGTTGAGCCGCGGGACGTGGGTTATTGATATCAATTTGCGTGATTAATTTTCTGCTGCAGTCGAGAATAGTGATGCCGCGAAACGCGAGAGAAATGAGACGAAACGAGACAAACGAGACAAGAGACCTGACGAGACGAGAAGAGACAAACGAGACGAGATGAGACAAACGAGTCGAGATGAGAAGAGTCATATGAGACAATGACGAGACCTGACGAGACAAACGAGATGAGATGAGAAGATTCATTCGAGACAATGACAGAAACGATACGAGACGAGAAACCACATCTTCTCGTCGCGAGACGCGAGGGTAATGAGACGAAATGAGATAAACGAGACAAGAGACCTGACGAGACGAGAAGAGACAAACGAGACGAGATGAGACAAACGAGTCGAGATGAGAAGAGTCATATGAGACAATGACGAGACCTGACGAGACAAACGAGATGAGATGAGAAGAGTCATTCGAGACAATGACAGAAACGATACGAGACGAGAAACCATATCTTCTCGTCCCGTCTCGCGGCATCACTAGTCGAGAAACGTTCGATTACTCGCAGATCAGGACTACTGACTCATTGAGAAGATGTTCGGGGCACTCCCTCGCTCCTTCCCCATTAAAATTCCCCCCATTTTTTCCTTAAAAACACAAAACCAACAAAAGATGATTAACCGTTGGAGTCAGAACGCCGTGAAATTGTCCAACGGACAATGCACCTCTGATTTAATTAGGATAAGAATCATCGGATCGCTTTTCGTTGCATAATACAATACCCCCGTGAAAGGGAGATGGAGGGTGGCGAGGGAGAGAGCCCCCCCTCCCCCTCCTCCCACCGAGTGTTTGATACCGAGTGTTGTATACACTGTAAATAGAGGAAAGGGAGAGGAGATCTGGGCTTTGTGCTAACGCGCAGTGGTGGTGACTAGCGTGGGCTTGCCTCCAAGAAACATGATATACCGGGTGCTAGGGGTTTGCGGGCTGCGGCTGCTACCGTGGTTTCCAAAAATACCACAGGGTCCGCGCGACCGTGGCAAAAAGTTGCGCGTCGCACGCCACACAACAGGGAATGAGAGCCGGCGGAGGGGAGGGGGAGTAATACTGGTGAGAGCGCCACGTGCTAATTATGTAAAAATATGATGCGGTGCTCTGGACGCGGTGGTCAACGCTTTTATGTGGCGACGATGCTTTATATTTTTTCGGTGTATCCTCTCGGCCGGGGTGAATCGATGGGACGGATGAGCGGATGGTGAGCGTTAGGGCGAATTTTCATTAAGTGTCGATGTGTCCGGACAAATCGCAATGCCCTCATCCCTTTGTCGACAAGACGTGAATCTTCTCGGAGTCCTCTTCAAAAAGAGTCAATTTTATTCGCTTTCGCCTTTTTGCCACGTCGAATCGATTGGACGGACGTGCGGCTGGCGACACTGAGGGCGGATTTTCAAGAAACGTCGATGCGTTCGTCCGGACGAACCGCACTGCCGAAAAAACGCACCACGACAGATTAATTTTCAATTTTCGAAGTAGATTTTCTCTGAATCAGATTAAAAAACATTCAATTTTATTCTTATCCTTCCAATCCGTCAAAAACGTGCGTCTCCGGAGGGAAAATTCCGCAACGCGGAACGTTTGAATGACACTAACCCCGCGATATTTCTCGTCCCCAAATACCGACGAAGGATTCTGCCTATATTTCTCGTATCGACCCAGTGCATCAAGACTCCACATCGCCTGATGTTTATCGTCGACCCCAGTACTCAATTTCATGCGGAACGCAGGATCAGGACGACAACTCTTGCGTAAGGAGCATCGAGACAACCGCAGCGCATCTGCGCCGATGTAGCGCAGTGATAAAAGCCTGACTATCCAGCGAACTGACGCGTTTTTATATATATATTTTAAACCCCTCTTGCTTCGTTTTTTTTTTCTCCGGCGTCTCTCCGCACAGCGGACGATAGCTGCACTCTTTTCCGCGTCCCTCTCCAGCCTCTGGGCGATAAATAATATTTCGCAGGTGCACTCTGGGGATACAGCGGTGCTTGTAACCAGCGAGGATAGCACGAGCTATACACCCTTCTTTTCTAAACGTGTACCTGTAGCCGTGTCGGAGCGTGTGGCGTTCCACGCCACCAGAGTGAAATACGGAGTCTCATTCCGTCCTTATTCCCTTTTTTTTTCATCTCTCCGCTCGCTCTGTTTTTCACTTTTGTCCTCGTGGCGTCGCATTGAGTCTCTCAACCTAAGACTACAGCTTTCACAGTGATCGTCATTAATAAAATGATTGCTTTACCTTTGCAGCATCCCTACCCCTCGGAAGACCAGAAGAAGCAGTTGGCACAGGACACGGGGCTGACGATTCTTCAAGTCAACAACTGGTGAGTTACACCGCTCAACAATTCCATTACTCTACGATCTCAGCTTGATAAACAAGCCGTTAATACATAACCCCCTCCCGAGTCCCCGCGATTCATTCAGCTCAGATATAATCCCAAAGGTCCTCTAAAAAAAACGTATTTATGAGAGGGAAATCTCAACGCGATCTCTCCGCCAATTAATTACACCACGTGTGCGGGTCTCCGAACACCAAAGTCGGCGGAGCCACTTTCAGATAGCAGACGTGTAAACATTACCGGTGCACTTTATGCCTTCAGCTAATCTCACCGAGAGGTTTTCTCAAGTGTTTTCAGTGTCTCGCGCTGTACAACACACAACTTGCAAAAACCCACCGGTACATCGGTATCTGCTATTATGTTGCTAACTTTACGATTTAACGTATCTGTAACGAGTAGAGATGATCGCACCGCGAGTTCCTTAGATACCTCTGGTAGACGATACTCAACGGCATTTCAACCATGAAAATACCATAATAAGTGATATTCACCGTCAAATTCTTGAGATTAAAATCAACTTATTTTAACAGCACTGGAAATCCAACATTTCATGCTGTGAGAAACGGGGATATAAATTTTCCGGGGGGAAAAAATATCCTCTTTCTTGGTGGTCTCTGCGGATTCTGAAAATAACTGGGGAAAAATTCTGAAATAAAATCCTCAACTCTGCTGGCCTCGGAAACGCGTGTCGCTAATCCCAGGGGGGCTTAAGCGTTTTGGTGTACAGGGGTAAAAGGGTTTGGAACAGGGTCTCGTCTTAACTCACTCCATTCGCCCTTCGGAGAGCCGCTTCTTTTCAGCGACGATGAGAGAACCGGAGATGTATGGAGTGGTCTTAGTTCCCCTGATCCCGTTCTCGGGCTTTTGTTATCACACTCCTGCCTGATGGATGTTTTCGGTATGGCACCTGCGCCAACATGGAAATTACAGCCTCATGCTTTTCCGGCGCCTGTTCATCACTCGGAATTAAATTCAGCGGAGATAACCTCGTGTCGCTGGAATTGTTCTTCAGAAATTTTTGGAAATTTTTCATTTGATAGCTTGTGGAGAAGTTGGGACGGTGGGGGGTGGTGCGGCGGTTGGCTTTAGATTTCACGCTGATATGGGGCGAGCGGATGGACCGGCAATGGAGGAGTGGAGACGAGGCAAAAAGAGTTTGAGGAGAATTTGGGGGAGGGATGCTCCGGGTGGCTTGAACGCAGTTATAAATATCTTTCGGATTTCTTTAATTGTATTCTTTGAGGAAACAAGGAGGGTTATTTGGAGAGGTATGATCGCAAGTGGAGAATTTTTTGTCTTCAATTGAAATATCCAAGTCTCAAATTAAGACTTTTTCAGTTATCTCAAGTTAAGATTTTGAAAAGTCAATTTCAAGACCTGTGAAATTTTAAAATGAGGTTTTTTTTTTTTACTATATTCTTCAGCAATTTTTTTTGAGACTTATGATCTCAAAGTGATCTCAAAGTCTTCAGGCTCCAAATTGACACATTTAATAATATTATTTTAAGACTTGAAATTCTAAAATAAAGTTTTTTTTTTCTTTTTTCTTCGATGAAAAAAACGAGTTTTGTTTTGAGACATATGATCGCAAATTGAGAAGTCTTAAATTGAGACTTTCTCTCAAAGCTTTCAAACTCCAAATTAAGACTTTAAAAAACTTCATTTTGAGACATTTAAAATCTTGAAATAAGGTATCATTTTTTCAAATCATATTCTTCACATAAAAAAAGATTTTCCTTAAGACTTATGATCTCAAAGTGAGTCATTTTGAGACCCTTGACATCCTATCTCAAATTAAGATTTTGAAAAGTTAATTTCAAGACCTGTGAAATTTTAAAATGAGGTTTTTTTTTACCATATTCTTCAGCTATTTTTTTTGAGACTTATGATCTCAAAGTGATCTCAAAGTCTTCAGGCTCCAAATTGACACATTTAAAAATATTATTTTAAGACTTGAAATCCTAAAATAAAGTTTCATTTTTTTCTTTTTTCTTCGATGAAAAAAACGAGTTTTATTTTGAGACATATGATCGCAAATTGAGAAGTCTTAAATTGAGACTTTCTCTCAAAACTTTCAAACTCCAAATTAAGACTTTAAAAAACTTCATTTTGAGACCTTTAAAATCTTGAAATAAGGTATCATTTTTTCAAATCATATTCTTCACCTAAAAAAAGATTTTCCTTAAGACTTATGATCTCAAAGTGAGTCATTTTGAGACCCTTGACATCCTAAAATGAAGAATTTTTTTGGCTATCAGACAACGTTATGATAAAACAATCAATGCAAAGCCAAATGGTGCCGCCACATCAGAGAGCCGACTCCCCAACTCTAGGGAGGCCAAGACAAAATGAGAAAAGATCGAGAGGAGTTTGTGATGCTGTTGGTAATTGAGCACAAATCGAGTTTAAGAAGAGACCTACGCGTCGAGTTAAACATCCCAATGGGATTTGCGGAGATACTCTTCCCCGAGCAAGCGTTTCTGCAATGCATTCTTCAAGCTATCATGCTGGTAATTGCCCTCACGTGTGATCTTAATTGCACAAAATAACTTCATTTACTCCTTTTCCACTCATTCCATTGTAAATGATTTAATTATTCGCGACAAGTTAGCAGACATCACAAGGAAAAATAACGAACAGCGACTGATGCAGGACTACTTCTGCATTATTGTCGTAAGCATGTGGCACAAGCAAACGCTGAATTTTCCTTCTTGCACGGAGACTTGTGAAATATTTCACCCCGTGAAACTCATGTTTCCGTAATGTAATTAGACCATGTGGCCGTTGGCGCCCCCTTCCAGCAGCAGCCAGAACTGAGTGAGTGGGTGAGAGGCACGAGAGAGAGAGAGAGAGAGCTCGGGAAAATTCTGGAAATGGTTAATGCTTAGAAATAGCTAGTCCGCTAATTAGAATACCTCGAGGGGCAAATGAAATAATTCGTAAATAAAATAATTGCCGAGTGGATGGGGTTGAAACAGGGAGATATATCAAACCTACATCCTTCTTGGCCCACTCCAAGTACTCTACGTTTTTCGTCCACAATTTTCCGTCACATATATCAACCTGGACGGTAGTTAGAAACGCTGCCAGCTTGTTGCCCCACATGTCCATTACCACTGTACATTACCTCGGTTTTTCTCGGGAAACCCCAATTAATAAGCAGTATTAAAAATATTCCATCCGCTCATTACTATTTTTTATTCAAATGATGAGAAACCTGACATAAAGTCTTCGGACATAAAGTCTTTTAACAAAGTTCACACCAATTTCCATCGAACGATGAGAATATTAGTGAACAAAGACAGATCCCGATCGTCAAGATAAAAGACCGAGGAGAGTGATCGCCCCAAGCGATTCGTATCATCTCCAATGTTTCCTCGACTCAGCAGACATTCACTGTCTTGTCTCAGAATCATGGAGCCGAGACGCAGCAAATTTGTACTAATATTCTCGCTAATTCAGACGCGCAAGCATCGTCTCATCTTCTCAGTGGCCTCTTTCCCATTCTCCCTCAGCCTCTGTGTTGACGGGACCGGAGTGCCGGACTAATAAACTAGGAGTTATTTATTGGTCCAACGTAGGCACTATATTTTGCGATAGTTTTGGCACCGGGGGTAATGTGCCTGCATTGCCAGGTGCCGAGGTTGTTTATACGTTTACATCATTTGGGGGATGAAAAATATATCCACCAACGCGGAACATATTAAATGGTGGATTAATTGACCTCACGACAATGTTCAAATTTATCGTGAATTGCTGTTGCATAGTTGGAATTAAATTACGGCTTTGAGACGTGCATTCCGGCCATTATAGGTGTCTTACAGGAGGATTTTTTTTTGTTAATATGTGCCAGCCGTTAACAGGTTATTTAATAAACTGTGCACATTTTTTTTTTATTTCAATTTCATTACTTTTGACAAACTGATCACGGAAAAAAAAATTTAGGGGAGGATGGGGCAAAACGGCCCCCCTTCAATCGTCAATATTTTCCGATTCAATAATCCGATTGGGATGTGTTAGAGCTCGTTTTGAAGAATGAAAAATTATCTTCAAAATGAAGGTAAAACTGGGAATTTTCACAATGTCATTCACAAGTTATTGACAATTGAAGGGGGGCCGTTTTGCCCCACCCTCTCCTACTTGAATTGACTATAAAATATAGATAAATCAAGAATAATATACTTGAATCAAGTATATTTTATACTCAATTCAATTTTTTTTTCCGTGGTGGATTATTTCTAAGGCTGTCAAGTTCTTTGAAGTTGAATTAATTGATTTATCATTTTTTCTCTTCCCTTGAAGTAGATGATGTGATCTATATCTTGTGTCTCAGAGTTATCTCCACAACTGCATTCTGGGCTACTTAAAATATTTATTCTATACAATGATTTATTCGGATGGTAGTGACTTGCTCTGGCCCCATCGACCCAATCAACTAGTTCTCTAGGGAGTTTTCGGTTTTTCCTTTCTCCAAATTTATGATGCTTCATTAATTTCTTCAAAATCCTCGCGATTCCCCGTCTTAACGGAGTTGATGTCTTATCTCAAATTAAAACATCCTAAAAGCTCTAGTTTTTTTCCCGTAAAATTGACAGCTTATTGTTTCTGCACTCCACTCTTCGCCGGGTTTACCCCAAAACTCCCGAAGTTTGCTCCCCCAAGGCCCCGGAGCACAAATGGAAAACGGATTGATTAATCGTAGTAATTACCGATCAGCCCTCGCTAATTAGATATCCGACTCTTGCTACCCCTTCGCATCTCTCAGCCCCTGGAGAGTTTCCGTTCTCTTTGGTACGAGGATAGCGGTTGAATGTGGGCGGTTGGTTTCTAGGGTGCCACATTCACCCAGACTTGAGGCACGTGAATAGCGGTATTTTGAGAGGGTAACGGGCAAACGGATGGAGGAGAACACCAAATGAGATTGACGGAGCTACCCAATAAGCGAGAATTTAGGTGGAGAACACACATGCTGCTGATGATTTTCGAGGGGCCGAGGAACTACCGCCATATTGTTTGTGTAATCAATTGTGCAATGCGGGATGGTGAAACTGCTCTCGTTTCCGATGCTCCGAGTCTTGGAGACTATCAATCAGTGGGCTCCGCTCGAGATAATTCCCCCCCTCCCCCCCGCCCCCGACAATCGTTAAAGTATTTTCTGCCTATTTTAACATCCGTCTTAACATGTTAAATTTACAACCAACAGAATGTAACTTGCAGTCAGCTACTTGAACCTCCTGGGGTACCAGTGATTTTGTAAAACGAAATGTCTCGTTAGTAAGTCAGTTATACACGAGAGGCACCCGGTGTTGTCCCGTCATTTCGCGTGGTTTTACAGCGGTCTAAATTATACCAGTACGCAGTTATGATGTTAACGAGGGAGTCTCGAACTGGTATTGGTATACACGGGAAAAGCCAGTGCGATGAGCCGCCACGTTTGAGGATGGGAAACCGTTGGACGAGGTGGATGAGTTGTTGAAAAAAATAATAATCATCCACAGACTGACAACGAGTTTTGCTCTTAGCAAACTGGACCATATCCGAAACTTCTGCCACAAATGCAATCGTAGAATCAGGTCCCATTACAAATATCCTCAACACACCTTATTTGAAAGTCTTGAAACCATCCGAACGGAGAATATGGACCCTGACTCCCAGAGAGGCCTTGTTCGACTTGAAAAAAAAAAAAAAAAAAAAAAAAAAAAAAAAAAAAAAAAAAAAAAAAAAAAAAAAAAAAAAAAAAAAAAAAAAAAAAAAAAAAAAAAAAAAAAAAAAAAAAAAAAAAAAAAAAAAAAAAAAAAAAAAAAAAAAAAAAAAAAAAAAAAAAAAAAAAAAAAAAAAAAAAAAAAAAAAAAAAAAAAAAAAAAAAAAAAAAAAAAAAAAAAAAAAAAAAAAAAAAAAAAAAAAAAAAAAAAAAAAAAAAAAAAAAAAAAAAAAAAAAAAAAAAAAAAAAAAAAAAAAAAAAAAAAAAAAAAAAAAAAAAAAAAAAAAAAAAAAAAAAAAAAAAAAAAAAAAAAAAAAAAAAAAAAAAAAAAAAAAAAAAAAAAAAAAAAAAAAAAAAAAAAAAAAAAAAAAAAAAAAAAAAAAAAAAAAAAAAAAAAAAAAAAAAAAAAAAAAAAAAAAAAAAAAAAAAAAAAAAAAAAAAAAAAAAAAAAAAAAAAAAAAAAAAAAAAAAAAAAAAAAAAAAAAAAAAAAAAAAAAAAAAAAAAAAAAAAAAAAAAAAAAAAAAAAAAAAAAAAAAAAAAAAAAAAAAAAAAAAAAAAAAAAAAAAAAAAAAAAAAAAAAAAAAAAAAAAAAAAAAAAAAAAAAAAAAAAAAAAAAAAAAAAAAAAAAAAAAAAAAAAAAAAAAAAAAAAAAAAAAAAAAAAAAAAAAAAAAAAAAAAAAAAAAAAAAAAAAAAAAAAAAAAAAAAAAAAAAAAAAAAAAAAAAAAAAAAAAAAAAAAAAAAAAAACCTGGAACTTCCAACAAATTCCGTTGAAAATAATAAATAATAATGATCCCCACATGATGCGGTAGAAGAAACCAAGTGACTTTGAGTCACCAATTTCATCGACCAATTTCTCTATTGCGATAAAAAATTGTCCATCGAAATACACTCAACCGCGAGGAGCTGTTTTTAACTCAGTCGTTATCGTTTCGCTGCGAGGGCGTACACGTACTCACATTCTCCTCTTCATTTTTATCCAGCCCAATTGTATTTGCATGGGAATTGCGAGGAGAACAAGCAGAGGTCTCCCGCAATGGCACTTCTCCACGAATCGAATTAGACTCTCCAGTGTTCACCTACAACACATTTTTTGTCCTCATCCTGAAGCAGGTTTGGTGGATTTTTTTTGGGCGGGGGTCGTCGGTGATCGGTAGCATAGATGGGTTCCACACAATCGTCGAGCCACTCAGACGTACATGGAATAAGAAACAGAGAGCTCGAATAGTTTTTATTGCATTAGTCTCATTGTTACGTCTGCATCTGCCGTTGGGCTTCTCTCGGCTGTATCAGTACCCCCGGAGTATCACTTTACGTTCATTGAGTGCTTGGGATTATCAGTGGCGTAGGTAGGCAGCAGATCGCCGGGCGGAATGGAGCGGAGGATCCGATGAATCATTGAAGGCATTCGTAAACCAGCGAGAGTCATCTCTTCATGACTCCTGATTTCTCCGAGTGATTCAATGATTCCGTCTGGTCCTTCACATCATCCAGCCCAACGATGAATTGATATTATTTTCAACTCTGACGCCATTGACGCCTCACTCCACACCATCTAATGCAAGTGAGCAACACGAGAATGAGGGGAGCTCCGATGGAAGGCTAAATCGCTTGATGCCATTAGTCTCGACTTTGTAAATAGTTTTCGCTCAAAGAATAACAATCTACTTGGCGCTCAGCGCAATGGGGGACAGCCTCCCTTCACTCCTTTCGACGATAAAGGGATGAGGGTGGAAGCGGGAAAGGGGCACAACATGGGAATGCTTCAGTCGATCATGATCGATCATTTGGGATTACATCTGACCCCTTCTTGGCCAGATGAAAGGGTTCAACACTGACCATGACGTATTCGTCCCCTTTCGTCGACACGATATTTATTTTTTCGTCGAAAGATTATCGTGTTTATTACACAAGCACGAGTCAAGGGGTTGGATATCCCCTTCTTCTTCCATCCTGAAGTGGTGGAAGACAGGCAAACACTCCTGGCGATTCTCTTGTTACAAAGGCTCATCTCAATTGGTTTTTTTTCCCCTAAAAGTAGAAGTGTAAAAGAGATTTCTCAGTCTAGATCTTCTGATGTCTTCATTTCGTACGAATGAAAATTCCCGCTTCCGGGAATGCTTTTCCTTATGACAAAGAACACGCCGACGATTCTTGGAGTGGGACTGTGTCGACGATGACGATAACGGAACTGAGGGATCTCATTTATTTTTCCAACAGAAAGCCCCATTCTATCTTCTCTATTTCCTCAGGTGAATGAAGACAGAATCTTGGTGGTTGAATATAGTGAACACGAAAAATTTTTCGTTCCTCACTCCTTTGCTGCCGCAAAACAGAGGACCTTGTGATGGCACAATGCTTTCATCATTGCCGCGGTCTTTTCTTTTCATTTTGAAAAGAGGTGGAGGGTGAAAAAAGAAGAGCGTCGTGAACCGGAGTCTTGCAGGCTCGTCTTTCTCTTACGCTTCCCTTTTTTTTATCATGGCAAAGGATCCATTGTCGTTTAATGTAGGACTCACTTCCCTCTCGACTTTGGATGCTTCGGGGTTAGGTATCATGTCTCTTATGCAAAGGCCCTTTCACAATGTCCTCCTCTTTTCCCCCGTTTGTGACAGATTCCTCCGAAAAAAAATCGTTCAGAAAATTTATGATGACCTGTCCGAAAAGAGGAGAGGACGACTCCGTGAAGAATGATGTGTCCACTCGCCCTGTCTTCAGGGGGAAACAGTACATATTCACCATCTTGGTGACGGAACAACCCAATTTTTTTCTTCTCACCACCGAGAAATGAAGATATCTCCCGGGACATTACCTCTCACGATTGTAGGATGATTGTCGTACGGGGAAGCCCTGCGGGAGGCTGCCAGATGTTTTGCCATGGCGACCCAATCAGACGCAAACCCCCCGAAGCGCCTTTCTGCGGTGGTTGCGCCACCAACGACGATCAACCATCAAACAATCCACGGTACACCCTATCCTGGATGTCTGAACCCACTGACAACCAAAACACCGAGGCTCTTTTTTCGGCTCAAGACCCTCTGCGAGCATATGCCTTCATAGATCCCTTGATTATTTTCATCCCCTTGTTCATTTTCGTGTTGTTATCCACATGTTGTAATTTGTTTTGATATCAGAATGGGAGGGGGTTGTTTTCACTCAGGCGTGTGGGGACAACAGTGGAGTGCTGGGTTGAGGAACTAGACAGCAGGACCAAAGAAGGTGAACAGGAATGATTCATCTTGATGAGTCGAATTTGGATCAGGCTGTCATCCAAACAAGTGTTTCATCTGCGATATAAAATTGATAGCTATCAAGTTCTATTGATCCTTTGTTGACTTCGAAACTATTGTTTTTTGTCCTAAAAGTTCTTTACAATCCTCTCGTCATTCTGTTAGTATTCTGCTGGGTTGAAGAACTATTTGAGGAACTATTCAGGAATCATCAAAGCTCTGTCTTAAGATTGTAGACAGCAGTCCCAAAGAAGGTGGAGAGGAACGACTCATGTAGATGAGTCAAATTTAGATCAGTGCTATTGATCCTTTGCTGACTTCGAAGCCATTGTTTTTCGGCCCAAACGTTCTTCAAAATCCTCTCATCATTCTGTTGATATTCTTCCGTCCCCATATCTCATTTGATCACCCGCAATGAAGAAGGATCATCAATGAAACCGTTGAATAACAAATAAATGTGGCTTTACACCCCTCGTAAAAGACACCCACGTAACAAGTAGAAGAGCCCTAACAACAAACTTGACACATATCTCTACATGCCAACGAAACAGGATAAAAAAGGAATAGGTGACTGGTGATATGGCGTAGTTACAGCCTCCTTGAGTCCTCAGTGCGCCATTCGGAAGCTCGTTTGATGGTTCAGGAAGATCGTTATTGTCTCTAGACGCATCCCAACGCCATAATACCCGACCGTAGAGAGCCCGTTGACCACACATTCGATAACGATGAGGATACCCGAGGAAATTGTTAAAAACTTCAGTTTCCTTGTTTAGGTTTACGGTTCTGCGGATTCCGAATGTCTCTCACTCTTTTTTTTCTTACTCCGTCTCGCTGAATGTCGATGGGCCACGGGTTATAACGATTACCGGAGGAGACTTCTTGGTGGTGAGAGGAGGACAGCTGGGGTCTAGGTGCTGCTGGAGAGGGAGGGAAGACGCTATAACTAAGTTTTTATTGGGCAGTATATTACCTCGATGCGATAGCTTCCGTCTCGCCAGTGTCTAAGTTAAGCGGATAATCGTATATCTCTTGTGGCTTGGAATAAATGAAATCACCGTGACCACCTGCCTTGTTTATACAATCGTCGGCTAAATTCCCAAGAGTTCAGGGAGACATTCGGAGTAAGAGTGCTAAAGGGTGTATATTTGTCGTCAGCACTTTTAATATAAAAAATTATTTAAACAAAAATGAAATTTTTTTTTTAATTTCAATTTTTTAATAATTTTATTAAATTATATTTTATAAGAATATTGTAAAATATAATAATAATAATAATAATATATAATATATAACATATTATATTTATAATTTAATTTAATAATAATAATAAATCAATAATAAATAATTTAAATAATTATAAAAAATTTAAATTTCAATTAAAAATATTCTATAAAATGAATGAGGTATTTGGAAAAATAATTAATTTTAGGCAGTATTTTTCCTAGGGCTGAACTCCCGAATTGTTTTCGCATTTCAGCCAATTTTCAACTACTCCAATCACGCAATTTTCTTCCGATATGAGTTTGGTTTTGTGAAGGACTATCGAATTACTCCGAGGTTCTGCTCAGGGAGATGTAACCTGAGACCCACCCACTCCCCGTCCCGAGGCGATTCCCCGAGAATCCGCGAATCACGGAAATATTCCACATGCAGACTGCAGATATTCCCTCTCGTTTTTAGAATCCAACCCCTCGTCGGGGAGCCCTCAGCTTTTTCGGAGTAATAAAACACAATATCCGGGGGATTTTCGTAAGTTGCATATTCAATGATTTCCTCGGAGAGTTGGTTTCTCCTTTAAAAATGAAATTGAGGGGGTACTGTTGTGGGATTGGAATCGTTACAGGGGAACTCGAGAGATGATAATCTTCGCTTCTTCACTGTTAGAAATTTACTCTTTAAATTTTTAGTAAAAAATATGTCAATTTTTAACGACGAATAATTTACATGGAATTTCCGTTGATCTTCAAAGATTTTTCTCGAATTATCAGGGAAACCGAAGAATTTTCGTGAATTTTGTAGAGTTTAGAATTTATGTATGAACATCTGAGAAGCAAGAATTAATCATTTTTGCGTATGATAAATGTGAAAAAATTAAAATTTGGGAAGTGAAGAATAATTTGTGAGTTAAAAAAATTTAGAAATACCATGTTTTTTTTTTCATGATCAACAATTAGGCAATTTAGATATGTTTCGATATATAGATAAACTTCACACATGAAAAAATGAAAAATATGAGGCAGAAAAAATTTTTGGCATTTGAAGAATTTGAAAATACCGGGGATTTTTTTCACTGACTACTTCACGCGACTCATTGACCAATCAGAATTGAGGATTAGCGGTCAGGCAGTTTCGAGATATTTCGATATAAAACAACTTCACGTTTCTTTCATCTTTATAGTAAATAGGAGGATTATTTCGTTAAATTTTGAATTTTAGATCAAGACCCCAAAAGCGTCTTATTAAAACGAGACCCAACGGCATGTTTTTCCACCAATCCTCCAATTTCCCAAACTGAGCCCAAACGACTCGATCCCAAAGTCCGCCATCCGGCATCAGCTCGACGATTTAAAGATCGGAAAGGGGCGAAAAGATCACGGCATATGATTTAGAATATAATATTCGGTGGCGGATGTCAGCTATTGCTCGCCCACTGCGACGTCATTATGTCATCATCATTCTCCTTCGCACCCGGGGCCCAGCGCAAACTCTCGAGTTGACGGGAGGCGCGTGCGCATTTCGCCTTGGACATCACTCACCCGGTTCTCCCAACGAGAAACCGGCGTGGGGAGGGAGGGGAGGGATCCTCTTCACCGGCGATCCTCCGTCCTCGTTGGAGGCACGGGATTTCGGTGGCTGGAAGTGCTGCACTTGCGATCCCGATCCTCTCCGTCTCGCTCGGACGACGAGAAGAAAGCTAAACAATATTTATCACGAGTGAATTGGAGGTTCCTGTTGTCTCCCCAGCACTGCCCACCCACGTTTGAAACGCTTCTGTCACTTTAGTCACTTCGGACGAAATCGCGGCGTCAAATTATCGTCATCATCCTGCGATTTTTGCGGCGGGGGTATGCGTTAAAAATTTTCGTCTCAATTTTACTCATTTTGACTATTGGCCGGTTTTTGACGAATATCTCGGAATCTGAAAGAGATAGAAAATTTTTCGTCACGACCTTTTTTGTAGGGCCAATTGAGAGCTATGAAAAAGGTCATGAGAAAAGTTTTGCTATCTCTCTTAGATTCCGAGATATTTATCGACAACTGGGAATAAGTCAAAATCGACTTTTCCCGGTTTACCGGAAATTTTGATCGTGTTCAAGTTTCCCGGTAATTTCAGGGAATATTGTCAGTGAAAAATCGAATATTCCGTTGATTTTCTGGTCAAATGATTTAAAAATCAATAAAAGACTTGATTTTTCAAAAAGATTGAATCCAACATTTTTGAAAAAAGTGAATCGTTACTAAAGTAAAATTCAAGTGAACTGTTATTAAATTTCCAAAAAAATGTTTAAATCTCGAAAAATTTTGACTTTCTTTCCACAGAAATAAATAACAACATAAAACAAAAATTTCTAAAACTTAATATAATTTCCATTCGACATAGAATTGAATGCAAGATCCCAAAGTTGAAAATTCTTCAAAAAAACTCCTAAAAAAAATTTTTTTAATGTCGACACATTTTGCCTATGTGACCCCTCCTTCCCCCCACATCCATCAAACCCACCAGCAACACTGTTTTACACTCATCTCCTCTAACAACCTCCTCAATTTCGAGTTAAATAATCGTAATCTTTATTACAGATCGAGTGGTGGCCCCGACTGGTTTATGACTGATACCCTCCATCTGTTGTCCTCCTTTTATGATCCCCCGAGTCGTAAATGCGCGTAATACGAGTGACATTTGACCAGACAGATCCGATCATGGCCCACGGGGTCAGGCTGTTTGACAGACGTATCAAATTTTTTACAGATGATTATTTATCTTGCCATCGGCATTCATGACACGCCCAGTGTAAACGCGATGATTTAGACCCGACGATATTTATAAATGTACCTCATAGAGCCAACTTGTTGTTCTCATTGTTGCATTTGGATGATAGATCAAGGGGCGGAGGGGAGGGCCTCTGTTAATGTCTCGGTTGTGGTTTGTGTCAGTCCGTAAGACTCAAAGGATGAAAGAGAGACGGAGATGGGCCTCGGGGGAAGATCACAGAGGTTTGGATACTAGCGGAATTTTGCAGTTGAAATTTCACAACGATTCTCACTTTGGTTTACACTCTATAAACGGACGGACACGGGGCGCCCGTTACGCACGATCACTGAATCATTGTTGGTGATAGATTGTGCAGCTGTTGCTTACAGACGTGTGGAGTTTCGGAAGATCACAGGGGTTTTAAATAGATTTAGCAACAATAAGGAAGACTGGTGGAAATTTTGAATAAATAATCGTGGCAAAGTGATTTTTTTATTCGGGAACAGCAGTTATTCACTTCCATTTTTTTCCCATTCATAACACTTTCCTCACCGGTAGTGTATTAAAAAAAAAAAAAAAAAAAAAAAAAAAAAAAAAAAAAAAAAAAAAAAAAAAAAAAAAAAAAAAAAAAAAAAAAAAAAAAAAAAAAAAAAAAAAAAAAAAAAAAAAAAAAAAAAAAAAAAAAAAAAAAAAAAAAAAAAAAAAAAAAAAAAAAAAAAAAAAAAAAAAAAAAAAAAAAAAAAAAAAAAAAAAAAAAAAAAAAAAAAAAAAAAAAAAAAAAAAAAAAAAAAAAAAAAAAAAAAAAAAAAAAAAAAAAAAAAAAAAAAAAAAAAAAAAAAAAAAAAAAAAAAAAAAAAAAAAAAAAAAAAAAAAAAAAAAAAAAAAAAAAAAAAAAAAAAAAAAAAAAAAAAAAAAAAAAAAAAAAAAAAAAAAAAAAAAAAAAAAAAAAAAAAAAAAAAAAAAAAAAAAAAAAAAAAAAAAAAAAAAAAAAAAAAAAAAAAAAAAAAAAAAAAAAAAAAAAAAAAAAAAAAAAAAAAAAAAAAAAAAAAAAAAAAAAAAAAAAAAAAAAAAAAAAAAAAAAAAAAAAAAAAAAAAAAAAAAAAAAAAAAAAAAAAGGTTTGAATTTGATTTTTATGAGTGGATAAAATTTGAAAGACGAATAATACTGGATTGTCAAATCATTTTTATAAAACCAATCAATTTCTGAAAAAGAATAAATTCATTTTTCAGGTTATGTGTCACGTAAACTGAACTTGTCCCATTTTCCCGTTAATTATTAGCAAAAATCAAGGAGTTGATGTTTTCAGCCGATTTCTCCCCCAAACTTCTCGCCCTTCCTGACGTTCTTTACCGGTTATTTACGGTTATTTAGTGGCCCCCAAAGAGTTTAAGATCTCAGGAATTTATGGGGGCCACCTTAAGTGAAATTAAACCCTCCGTAAAAAAAAAACAATCTTTCCGTTTTTAGGTAAAATCGCTTAAGAAATTTAGAACCCTCGGGGCAACAAGTCATTTTGCGGAGGAGTTTCGGGTGCGGGAGAGAGAGAGAGAGGGCATTTGTGTAATTATACGGTAGCTAGTGAAGCCGGGTACTTGGGCACTCATCTCCTAAACCGTAAACTCGTTGGACCTCGCTACCGGTCTTTCTATATAATGCGTTCCTATCCCTCATAACGTGATAATGGTACGGGTGGGGGGTGGGGTTGGTGTACAGCAAAATGAGCAACTATAAATTTTGAATGAGGAGGAAGAGCAATTTGGGAAAATGTGCTGATCTTGGCAGTTTCGGGTGTCATTAGGCGTCAACGAAATTGAAATTATTTTGGGTTTAGAGGTGATGCCTAATATTTTAATATTAATTTCGTGGGAAGACAGGGCGTGAGGTCCGTCTCACAAACATTATTGGTCGTCAGAAAAAGAGTCCGAAATTAAAACATTATTTTCAATTTTCAAAACAGCATTTTTTTAAAACAATGAGGATGACCATTTTTTTTTTAACTAAATAATTTCGAAGGCACAATTTTTTTTTGGAAAAAATATTTTTTCCTCAATGTATTCTTTCCAGGGAACAACCCTGTGGAGTTCTCGTACAATAGATTATATTTTCCTGCCAACAGCTCGATTTCTTCTCGGGATATTTCTGATGATCACGATGAAAATTCAATTTTTGTGCGTTAAATTTTCTTCCATCGAGTTGGTTAATTTACCTCGATATATATACTTCTTCAGCAGAGCTACTCTTCTCTCTCATTGGAACCTTCTGACGAATTAAAAATTCCAATAAATTTCAAGAAAGAGCATCAATTATTAAAAACGTCTTATGATTCGACGTCAGACAGTCCAGATTGTGCCCCACTTCTTCTACACTTCCCCATTCCAAAATTCACTTTTATTCCATTCTCACCTCCCCCTCAATCCCTCCCGGGAATGCGAGCCAGTGGAGCATCGGAGTCTCGCCGTCACAAGACAGTTTTCCCCGCAATTTCCCCGGAACCGAAAAAAAAAATTCGCAAAAAAGAAGGAAAACTCCAAAGAGAGTGGAAAACCGAGTGAAACAAAACTCCGAGGACTCCCGGGGAGACCGAGAGAGGGGTAAAAACACCGAGCTAGGGAGGATGGGGTAGAAATGGACGATTACAGGGAGACGGTTTACCCGGGGTCTTCCAGAAAGCATTTTTCGCGAATGGGCGGTCTGGTAACTGTCGTAATGCTCTTGCTGAATCCGTAGTCCCCCGTTGGGCTCTCATCCCAGGAAAAACAGGGGGAGGGGAGACGAAATGGCACTCGGGGGGGTGATAGAGGCTACCTAATAGCTCACTGAATTGCCCCTGAAACACCTTTTTAATGAACTATTGCAGCGGGAAATGAAAATGGGGAGGAGGATACTGACGACAACCGTACGTGCGATACTCTCTCGGAGGAGGAGGAAAAAATTACGAGATAGGATGTTAAAAATGTTTTTACGCATGGAAATTTTTATCAGTGAAAATTCAAAATTTAACGAAAAAATAATTGAAAACCGTAAACTTTACTTCCATTTTCCATGAAAATTAATAAATGATTAAAGACTCAATGAAATTTAATGCGAAATGATCATATTTTGTTGCTAACAAGTTCAGAATTTCATTGAATCATCAATTTTTCGACTCGGCTCATCAGTTTTTGGCGAATATCTCCGAATCTAAGAGAGATAGCGAAATTTTTCTGAATTCCTTTTTTGTAGGGCACATTGAGGGCTACAAAAAAGGTCATAACAAGAATTTCGCTATCTGCCTCAGATTCCGAGATATTCTCGATCACACCTCTCCAACTTGTTCCTCCACGCGTAAAATTTAATTTGTACTGAATTAAAATGACGGAACAGAACAGAACGGGTGACTGGAACTTTGAGAACACGGTATAAACAGTGGTTTGTTACAACCAAAGGGGACGAAAACTTTTTATCGATGTCTCGGGGCATTGTTCCTCTTTTATTTCGCCTTCTTCATTAGACTTCGTGCTTGGCGTGCGGAAATAAACGAGTGAACGAATAAGACGAGGTAGAAACGAGGAGATAGAGTAGTTTTTGGGTGGAGGAGGGGTTATAACAACTTTTGTGTCCGCCCGAAAAGTTTCCTTATCGTGGGGGTAATTATTGGTGGAAGTTTCACTCGATGGTGGAGAAATTCGAGGGAAGAAATACTCAGCAAAAATTGAGTGTTTCCGAGGGACGGAGGGACGACTTTTTCCTGTATAAATTGATAGAATTTTTCAGAGGGTTTGCGGCCTGCTCAGTCANAAAAAAAAAAAAAAAAAAAAAAAAAAAAAAAAAAAAAAAAAAAAAAAAAAAAAAAAAAAAAAAAAAAAAAACGAACTGCGATGTACGATTACACGATTTTTTTTATAATTCTTCTCTGCGTGAACTTGGCACACATAAAGAACAATCATCAGCTGAAAAACACGTGGAGTTTGATGTCGAACGACCTGGGGTGAACGATCGACCGAAGGAGTGTCGGGAGAAAAATATTTCCTGTGTGCACAGGGGGCCACCCTCTAGTCAGAATCACCCCTCAGTTTACTCCATCCGTGTTAACGAAAAAGGAAGAAGGTGTTCATACATGAAAAATGATGACGTAATGGGGAAAGGTTCAGCACAAGGACAAAAGTGTCATTTCGAATCTCTCAAAATCTTCATTCTTCACGAGAATTTATCTATTTATTCAATTATTCACTTTTTTCATTATTCATTTATTTATTCATTTATTTATGAATAAATTATTTTTTAAAGTTGAATAAAAAAAATCCTCAACTTGTAATGACGTCACAGAAGTGAGAGTCTCTATTCGCCTCGTGTCATTAATCATCGGGATTTTGTACCTCGGATATCTCACGACAATGATCCCCAGGCACGAGCGACTCTCGACAAATCGCCTCTACCCGGGTTTCGATTTTATTTTCGTTGAGATGTCCCGGTGAGATGCGTCTAATTCTCCGGGAATGCTTCCCACTCGCTGGGCCACCGCAGCTTGACTCCAAACTCACCAAATTTGTAGTGATTTTTACGACGGAACAGGGAGAAAACGAGTGGGAATTCGGATGGAGGAAATTCTGTCGATTTTATTCAGACGAATTCGGATGGTTTTGGACGTGAGCGCGAATTTTATTTTTCTGTGGAGAATTGAGGTTGTAGGAACTATTTTGAATTCAGTAGCGAAGCGGTAAACCGGGTTAAGTCGATTTTGACTATTGGCCAGTTTTTGACGAATATCTCGGAATCTAAAAGAGATAGAAAAATTTTTGTCATGACCTTTTTATAGCTCTTAATCGGTTCTACAAAAAAGGTCGTGAGGAAAATTTTGCTGTCTCTCTTAGGTTCTGAGATATTCATCAAAAACTGATCAAAAGTCAAAATCGACTTAACTCGGTTTACCGCTTCACTACTGAATTGTAAACGTTATGATTCTCTGCGTGGGGAATTTCTTGGAGTGTTAGAAAACTCACTGCTAAAATTTAAATTAAACAATCTTGAAATTTTCGACGACTGATTCACACACACGGATCGGCATCAATTTGAGTAACATTTTCGTTGAAATTAAAAAATTAAAAAATAATTGACAATCTAAATTTTCAATTGATTATGAATTTACTAACTGACAAAATGAAATTGTAAAATCCCGAATCGTCAATCCTCCAACCTCAAGTATTGATTGACGAAATAATTCGCAATTTGTGTATTGAATTGATGATTAATTAAATAATTAAAAAATTCATGAGTCCTATTAACAATTGACTCCTTAAAAATTCAAGTTTTCTTGAAATTTATGATTCCGTCGACGACTGATACCCAAAAAAGGCAAAAAAATCTGTAAAAATCCCCGACTTCACCTCTAAATTTTCGTTCGCTCTCCGGGAAAGCCCCTCACGGAAAAAAAAACTTGATTCAAGTATAAAATATGCTAGAATCAAGAATAATATTCTTTAATAAATTATATAATAAACTTGATTCGAATATAAAATATATGATTAAAAAAAAATTCATATAATAAACTTGATTCGGGTATAAAATATACTTGATTATACTTTATAATCAAGTATATTTTGATATTTGAAGTATATTTTATACTCGATTCTCGTATATTTTTTTCCCGTGCTCATTCCCGCCCCTCCCCCGAAAAGGGGGAGGCCAGACAAAGGCTCTCCCTCCGTCCCTGCCTCTTCATTAGTTTTTACGAGGCTAATACACACCGTTTAAAGGGATAAGGGATTAAATCCACACCTGACCACCCCTCTGCAGCGCGCGATACCCGCGGCCGCCTTGTACATCTCCTCAGCAGCGCGTAGTGCCCAGCGTGATGGTAAATAAAGACCCTGTGAGCCTCATCATATCTCTCCGCCGTATCTTACGCGGAAAATACAACTGTCGCTGCGGAGTTTTCTATTTGCAAGCCAGGCCCTGGCATTTCTCCCCCTTTTTTTCGCTTGAGGTGCATGTGAGGGCGGATGAGGCGGTCATACAGTCGGAGAGCTTCATAAATAACCTTCACGTTTGCTCCTCACGTGACTCTGGAAAACCGCATCTCGCGAAATTCCGCCCCTTTTCGAGTGTCACAACCTAAAACCTCGTCTACTCCAGGGATTTTTTCGGTACTCGCTCGCTCTTTCTTCCCCCNCCCCCCCCCGGTTTTTTTTCCACGAAATGCGAGGAAAAAATTGCGAATAAGAGGGTCTCGGCGGGTCATAAATAACGGTTGACAGTTCTGGATGTAACCCGCGTGGCTCGGAGACACCTTACACCCCTGGGAGAGAGAACATTTTTATTTGAATGGAGAAAAAAGAGCCCAGGATAATCGAAATGGAGGTGGCTAGCCGAGCTCGCGTCGAGAGGATGCTGAGTCATGGCGTGATGATTGGGAATATTGAGTTTCTGGGGTTTTCGAATATTTGGGTGGACGACAGCAGTTGAAATGGCGATCAGCCCGGGAGACAGTATTAAGAATTTTCCGTGGTAACTCCTGTGAAATTGTGTCATTCAGAAATCGAAGATTCCGTTAATTTTCTGTTTGAATGATCGAAACATTGAGAAAATGTTTGATTTTTCGATTCAATTATTCTGTGAAAATTCAAGTGAACTCTCAATTTTTTAGCTCTAGGAAGACGGAAATTACACAGTTTACGTGAATTTTCAAATGAAAATTAATATTTACTGGAAAATTCCGTCGAATTATCAGGGAATTTTTTAAAAATTCTGGGAATGCCAAGAATTTTAAAGAAATTTCCTGAAAATTCAGAAGAATCTGGAATTTAACGAGAGATTTCTCTCGACTGTTCTGATTTTTCATCAATTTTCTTGAAATAATTAAACTAAAATTTACAGTTCTCACGGATTTTTCCATGAAATTATGAATTCCCAATAACAAAATTCCTTGAAGTTGCGTGAACCTTTTTTCAGACACTGGTGCCCCTGAATTTAATTCGTTCAAGCCATTCCAAACTTCACTCATCACGAAATGAGCTATTAAGACATGTTTTTGCGTCCAATATCTCAAATGAAATCATAACTTCGAAAACTCCTTGAAACCCAAGGAAAAATTTCTCAAAAAAAATTACAGCACCTAGAATTCCCTGGCCTTCCGTAAAAATATTATCACCCAAGGATTACGAATGTCGAGATGAGCTTCTCCCCGACCCTTTAAAAAAATTGAGATAGTACATGAGAATTCAGGATGAGCCCTCTAGAAGCGCCCGACCACTTTGACGGGGTTTCTTTGTCGGCTTTTGTCAGCCGGTGAATTAGATTGCATAATCCTGTTTGTACTCCCGAAATGACACCACTACCACCGGGGGTTGACATTCAGAAAGAGCCTCACCCGCCCCCTCCCCCAGTTCCAGTCTCTCAGTGAACCGAAGCGACAGAAGGAGACGGAGAATTGGTCGAAAAAAAATTGTGCTTCGATGGAGTTGAGGGCGCGAGGTACGACTACGAGGGTAATTGACTACGATTGGAAGATTGGACGTGGGTGGAGTGGAAATGTGAATTCGTTTTCCATAAAGCCAGACGCTTCGTTAAGCCCAATTATCCGTTTGGAAGGGTGGCCATCGATACCGAATGTACCAGAGGCTTTGATATTCCATTTTCCCTGTATTTTTATTTTTCCGAATCGATCGATATTAAATAGAGGGCGGTGGAATTGACTCCCATCAATGTCGTCTCCAGTCCCAATTTTATTTATATTTCTGCCAGGAAACTTCACTGATGGAGATAATTAAAATTATAATTTTCTTCCTCGATGAATTAAGGATATCCTCACTACAGATTCAACCATTTTCAATCACCAAATTTGTCAATTAAATTGCAGAATTCAGCAGTGAAGTGGTCAAACGGTTTAAGTCGATTTTGGCTATTGGCCAGTTTTCAATGAATATCTCGAAATCTGAGGCAGATAGCAAAATTTTTCTTATAGCCTTTTTAGTAGCGCTCAACTCGCTCTACAAAAAAGGTTATTATAAAAATTGCGCTGTCTCCCTTAGATTCGGAAATATTTCTAGAAAACTCAACTAAAGACCAAATTGACTTGAACCGTTTGACCACTTCATTACTGAATTATTAAAAAAGACAAAAAAAAAAGTCTTGTCTACCAAACATCTTCTTCAAAGCGTCTCAATTTCGAGATGTTCTAAATTTCCGTCATCACGAAGTCACTCAAGGTAGTCCGCCCAATTCTCAAAATCCCGAATCAAGTTGTGCATCGTCGTTACAACGGGGGGTCGATGTGATCGCCCCACATGACACTATCTCTCCCGAAGCATCCTTTTCCATAACGCGGCACGCCACGCCACGTTATGTCCGTTAACGCGTCCATCCGTACCCCTCCGGCCCCTCCCCCTCCCCGGCGACCCGATGGAAATGAGGAGAGCCATCAATAATCATTAGGTTCGCGTGCAATTATATCCACATTCGTTAGTCAACAATCGACAAAAATAGAGACGACTGTCGTGCCTCACCAGAAATATAATCCCTCCACAAAAAAGTACGAACGACTGCAATTCACAATGCTAATACCAACGGATTAATAAATCCCGAGGATGCTTCATTCGTTACCGGTTCTCGAGGCTCCCCATGTTGTTTTTTTTTACTCACCCGTCCTCTCCCGCGTGGGTGGAAAACTCTTTTTAGTCATCACGGGGAGTCAAGGTCGTGGGATGATACTCCAGACGTGTGAATCATCCCAACTGCATCTTTTGTTTCTTTATTTTCCATCTTAAATCGAAACGAAGAAGTTGTCCATTGGAAACTGTGTCTTTAAGGCGTCTTAAGTTGAGGCGCTTAGTGATGCCGCGAGACATTTCACGAGACATCACGAGACAAAACTCTAGAGAAACGATCTCGGTCTCAATGAATTATGAAATCTTCTCCCTCGTCTCAGTCTCGAAATACGCAGTATCGACTGCTCTCGTGATGACTCCAAGTCAAATTATCTCATCGCGCTTTCCAGTGTCTCGCGTTTTCGAGACTGAGACGAGACCGCGATCATCTCTCCAAAGTTTTGTCTCGTGATGTCTCGCGATGTCTCGTGGCATCACTAGAGACGTTCTTAAAAACGAATGAGACATTATGAAAGTCTTAATTTCAGGCATTAGTTTGCCTAGTGTTTCTACCTCAAGCCGGAATGAAGATCTACTCCTTTCACCTCAGCCTAGCCCACCCGATCCTCTTATTTTCCAAATCCGGAATGTGTAGATCTCTCACGCTGTATTAATCCGGTCCTCGTCACATTTGGCCGCAGTCGTACACACGACGTGTGCTTTTCATCTCATTTTGCCTCTGCCCGGCACTGAAGCGTATCGTTGAGGCTTTTTTTCATTGGATTTTTCAAGTGTGTGACTCTCGCATTGGGGGAGAGCAAGAGATCCTCCAGGTTGGAACGGTAAGCATCGTTAATAAAGAATACCATAGCACGCATGCCTTCGGCGCGCTCGAGCATCTCGTTATTCGATATTAATAACGAGCCCTGGACCGGCTTTAGACTCTCGGATGAGACCCACGAGGGGGGGGAGGATGAGGGAATAAAAGGAAAGAAGGACGGACTTGTGGTGGAGCATCAAGACGCAAAGATTCGAATCATTATAATGGTTCTGGCCTGTTGGCTACTGGTCAGACACATTCCTGATACTGAAGAACGAGGACTAGGGCCCCGGGAATCCTGTGGATCCTTCCTCATATGACTCCGGAGATGCCGTTGAATGTAAAAAGGAAAGCTATGAACTGGGGGAAAAAGGAGATGTGATGCTGGAGAAAAAGCACTTGTGAATTCTCATCGGCATCTTCTTGGCCACTTGGCACTGCGACGATACGCAGGATGTTTCACATCATTTCTTCGTTCCTCATACCGTCACAATAATCATCCTCAGGCTGATTCACTCACCGGGGACAAAACCGCGGCGAGGGTGCACGGGTCACATTCCAGTGGGCATTATTTCCTTGGTTGCTTTGTTGATGGAAGAGTCAGGGAGGACCGGTTGCTTTTGGATCGGTTCGCCATCGGGATTCTGATGCATCAGAATCACTTGGACACGGTGATTACGAGCTTTGTCAAGCAAGGGAACCCTCGCGTGATAATCCTTGATGATTTTTAGCTGACACGTCTTGGCAGAAAGTCTAGGACAACTTTAGAAACAGCTATCATATTTATTGGCAATTCATACTGGACCCCTGGATGATCCATCACCGCAATCAATAACGAATTCAGCGTTGAAGAGAAGAAATCGTCCAACTTCTCGAGAGAAACCACCACGAGATATCAGATAGCATCCACCTCAATCCACGGCTGTGGTCCTTCAGTACAGAAATTTTCTACCTTCAAGTATCACACAAGAGAGGGGTACACCCACACTGTGAAAAGCCAACGGGGGGTCTGGTTGATTTGTGACTGCCCGGAGAAGTCACACAGCGGCTGATATATTTTACGGATCGTACACTCCACCTCCGCCCTCCACCGTCATCTCTCCTGGTATCACCAGCCTCCAAGGACCATCTTACCTTGGATTTCTGCACTTAATGTAGAAAGGGGGATTCTTCGTGGTTGTATGTGTGCACCCGGTCAGTTGGCAGCCACATTGTGCCAACATATATATCCGATACGATGTCAGTTTGGCTTTAACACGCTGGACTACATCGTATTTACATGAGAAAAGAAGTCGTACTCTTTGCTTGATATTTATTCTTTTTTTGTCCAAGCACAACGGGACAGCAGATATCCCAAAGTGGTTTCCCCATTGGCCAGTGTAAACACGAGTTCATCATTACCGTTTGGGGGTATAAGAGGTCTGCTCCACGTATATATCACAAAAGAAAGTATAACCCAGACACTTTACGCTTGTCCCTCCGGTCAATTTCGACACGCTCTTCCCCGAGCAGTCGAGGCGGATTCAACTTGGCCCGGAGCAACTCGATTTGATTCGCTCTTTTTTTTTCGACTGTCTCTTGGATTCTTTCAGTCCTACATTTCGATCCTTGAGAAACGTTTTAACGCACTCGTGATAGGGATCTTGATAAGACGGCCAACGAAAAGTATCAGCCACCACTCGGGACTCTGCAGCAGGACTCCCGCGCGAGATTGCCGAGGTTATCGAGTAGAGTAAAAACCGGGGGGGATGGGAGGATGCAGAAAAAAAGAACTGTGGAGAGAAATAGAGGTGGGTATTATCGGTTTATCCAAAGGTCTGGATAAAATAAGACCAGAGAGACTGAGAGACAGTGTCGGGAAGACAGGTTGGTCGCCGCGGGGATCTGCTTCGATGCAGTCCCTGGAAAAAGGTATAGCCCGCTCTCCCCTCCCCCTCGGCCCTCCCCCTCGGAAAAAAATGAATGAAAGAAGTGAAAAGACGAAGATAACGAAAAAAATTGGTGGCGAAGGAGAAGAGAGATATATACAAGTATGTATGCACTTGCATTTTGCCTCAATGCTTTGTTTTTTTTCCCCTCTTCCTGGTCATCCTTTTTCTCCCTCCTTGATGCTTTTTTTTCTCAATGCTTTCATGCCCACCGCGAGGAGCTATCGAGGATCTTACGTCGTAAGTCTAGAACTTTATGTCCGCGCGGCTAACCTTCTCCTTCGCCATCACCCTAACTTACGATAGCCCTGACTCCGCATGCCTCGTGTGTATCGTCTTCTTCGTTTTATGTATCACAAGAGTATTCTCCTCACCCGTTTGGATACGCTCCTCACCTTCTTCTCACATTGGAGCGCCTGCTTGAGACATCCACGTCGGGAGGGGGCAGCAGGGGAGCTGCAACAACAAGTCTGCAAGGGCCTGGAAGCTTATCTCTTTCACACAACTTCTTTCGGTCTCCAGCACCTCCAATGGGCCCCCAGTGAACCTCGCTTCAAATGAAAATTTCCGTCGGCTGTGTCCATCCGTCCAACCATAAATTTCAATTCCTCTTCGGTGTACGATTTCATCGATGAGCATCAGCCTTTACCTTATTCTGTGAAATTACCCGGTGGACAATTTCCCAGGTAGAGGATTCCACTTTAGTAACTCCTCAAAACCAATAACCATTCCCTGTATCTCGATAATGAGGCTTACTCATGATGTGCACATGCTTAGTTGTCTTTAACGTCGAAACGATTTGCTCCGGGTGATTTAGGTTAACAAGTCTTCTCTACAAGCATCAACTGCATCCTGAAGTTGTTAAAGCTTGGAATGCCCGTCGCAATCTTTAGGGCTTCCTGATAAGTCTGGTTAATTTCCACTCACCGAGGACTACTGGCCATGCTCATGACAACAGCCGTTCATAACATTTCTCCAAAACAATGCTCCTCATTTCAACAGATATCTAATGATCGATATCCAGGAGAAACACAAAAAGAAAATGACAACCCGAATGAAATCCATTCGTCTCTTTCGCTATTCAGATCTCCCCTAATGTATGTAATTGATCTATTGTATCATGCATTGAGCCTTCCTGCTTGAATTATCCATTGTAAGAGGGGGAGAGCCTACTCTGACAGTCGAATTGAAACGGATTCCTCTTATTAGTTACAACTGCCAGGACAGAGCTTTAATGGATACCTGATACTGTATTCAGCACGTCACTCGATTCTCCTCAAGTATTCACTTGATCTGATTTTTTAATGGTCTAAATTCATCGTCGACAGGTTGAATATTCATCAACGAAGGTTGGAGATGGCGGAACTGTTAGAAGCCACTTCCGGGCGTTTTCGGGGGTTGACGAGGCTAGAGCTGGTTTCTCGGTGTCGACACGTCACCTCGCATGACCATCGCCCCGAGAACACCTCGTAAAGAGTCCTCTCCCCCCTCATGATTCTCGTGGCACTCATTGTCCTATATCATGTGGTTCACCACAGCCCGAGTCATTGACATATTTTGACGCAACTCCTGCCCCTCTCGCCGCCAATTTTTACCCTCGAGACCCTAATCCAAGAGTCAACTTCCGTCTCTGTGGTTTTCTCGATGGAATCAAAGGGAAGCCAACTCCCTCCTGCGTCATTGCCAATTATCAGGGATTTCGTGCGCAAATCGGCCCGTATCGTTGGTGCCAGCTGCTGATAATCGCTGGGAAGAAAGCTAGAAACTACCAACTGTATAGCTCAGTAGTTATAAACCCGAAAAACACTTATCCGTGTATTCGCTACGCTCTTCGACGGGCGTTAATTAAAATTCTTGAAAAGCAACATGACTGATATTTCATATGTGAAGGAGGTTCTGTATGAAAAAGAAATAACCCAAGGGGATTAAACATGAAGGAAGAAAATTACGGTATTGCGGACGGTCTGAAACTGTTATTCCGGGGGAAACCAAGCCTTCCAATGTGCGCGAGCGAGCCGCACCCCCTGCTGTGTGACTAATTGACTCTGTGAGTCGTTCCGTGATTGTCTAATTATTTGCTCAAAAGCGATTTCCATCTTGGAGCACCACTGGAGAATGTTAATAGATGGTGTAAATAATCATTTCTGTGTCAGTGATTCGAAAAAAAGCTTGGCCCTTGATCAGGATCATCATTGATGATAGTTGAATCAGCCTATCAATCACAGAAGGTGAAACAAAGGATCATAACCAATGGGGGAAGAACTCTTTTCTCAACTTCTTGAGTTGCGTGATTGCAACTCACCTAGGAAAACTATTATTCCCCGTTTGATTATTATTGCATGACTGTGAAATTGCCCAACGGGGCGTTGAACGAGCGAAAATCGCTTCCGAGTGTTGTGCATGTTTGGATCTTCAACAAAACGGCTCATGAAAAGCCAGCTTGCATGACTTCACAAAATCCCATTCTCAGTTGTGCCCTCTCGCTCGTTCGGTAACAATTGTAACTAGGTTTTTGGCTGAATGTTAGCTTGTCCCTAGCGTGTGTTGATACCCCTGGGTGACTGCATCATGTGGCTCATTCCCACGTCAAGTTTGATTGACATGACAATGTTACGGAGACAGACATAAGGACGAAGAGTGCAAGGAATTGTTTCGTTCGGTGATTAACAATTACGAAACGCTGATTCTTTATTCCAAAGTTCTTTTTCTTTTCTTTGGCTATCCGCACGCACTTGGGTAGCCACAGGATACGAAGAATCAGGTAATTCGACGTGGATAATTGCAACACCAGCGATGCAAGACTTTGGGGCTTCCTCTCTGGTCTTCTGTCCTCTCTTCAGTTCCAGTGATTATCTTGATGGTATTCTGAATTCACCAGCGATACTGGAAGGCATTCTCTGATAACAGGAGTTATCTTCAATGAGAGTCCGTCATCTTGGTGCTTACCTGATATATTAGTCTGCTTGTCCAACGGACAAAGGCCAAATTACCGGGTTGTTATCCGTGACAGCAACTGCCCAACTGAAAGTTGGAAATTCATTGGACGTCTAACGGATTCCTTTCTCTAACCTTCATCCATTCATCGTTCGCTTCTCTGATAATAAAGAGGCGAATGGGTGTTGGATGACGGTAAGTACATGAGCTGAGGCTTCTCTTCTCTTTTTTCGGTTCACCACCTCAATTCTCTACTACCTTGGGAACCTCTGCAACCCCTCCTGCAGCCCACCATCGCATTCTTCTATTTCATTGTCGAGAAAACCAATTTCCTGGTACCTAAATTACGCGCCGGTGGAAAAGCCCCTTCCCTCCCTCTGACTATGTATACTTTCACATTCCCTCTCTTTCTGGGTATACTCGGGGTTTTGTAATATGGCAAGTTTCCTACCTAGCGTCTAGCGAGAGGCGAAATCGTGTGCAAGAGGCAAAAACGTTAATTTGAAAACGTCACAGTTTAATTTAAAATTACGTAAGTAGGGAGCTACGGTCTGTCTCACTCGCTCTCTACTATCTTTTTGGTTTCTTTTTGGTTTGGCTGTCTACCCCGTTCCTCCGGCGATGGGATAGGGGTAATATATATGGGATTCGTTGGGTTTGCTGGGTTTCGGGGGAAATTGTGTCGATTATTTTTCGAAGAGTCTATCATTTTTTGACACAATTTTTTTGTTATGATCTTATGTAAATTTCATATTAATCTTGTCGCTAGTAGTTGTCGCTAGTAGTGGTGATCATTACCATGTTCATAGTAATACTTACTAAACTTTGGTGACATTTACTGTGCGCGGATTCCGACATGGTAATCTTTACTATGTTATTTTATCCGTGAATATTTGAAAAAAAAATTTTGAAACGTCTTTTTAAATTGCATCGAATGATGAGATGAGCTATAATGAATCTCGATTCTTCGGTGGTTGATTGAGGATCTTCGTGACAGATTTAACGGCTTGATGAGTTGTGTTTTGATTCCTGAATTATTTGGTTTACTTTAAAATGGGAAAACAGTCGATTTGAGGGATCAACATCGTGAATCAGGTTGGAGTGAACGAGGTTACGCATAATGTGGAAGTGGGGTCGTTCATTCTAGTCTCTGTGGCATTACTCTTCCCTCGATACCGGGTAAATCAGTATCTGAATCATGTGGTGAGGGTGATAGAAGCATCAGAAACTCCGGAATTCGTCGTTATTTCAAACTTCTTTTGATAATTAATTAGACGGTGAGGGATACTTTTTTGAGGGTTTATGGTTGGTTCTTTTTTCCATCTGGGCTGGTACGTAGGACGATAAAAATTTTCGGCGATGGGGACCCAAGATGGAATGCCGAATAATGCGATACCGAGAGTGGAACCCGATAGGACAGCCCCAGGATTCTGGCAATCGAGATCTTTCGACGGCTAACACGTGTCCTCCCGGGACTCGTTTTAATCCCTTGAAAAAAATTGTCCTTCGTTGCTCATTTATTCTGGGAGTCATTGACCTCGGGGCGAAATATACAAGGCTAAAAAATGAGATGACGTGAAACGAAAAAATCCCAATGTTTTCAGCTGACTAATGGTTTTTTTTATTTTTCTGTTCTAGGTGAGTAAAAAAACAGGGGTTAAAGGCACTTCGAATCTTCTGGAAAATCGGTAAGCCCGATCATCCACCTCACCCCCACGGGGTTCCTACAAACGGAGCGACTGGAATAAGAAATGAAAAGGAGAAAAGCCATGACAGCTGACCCGGGATTTGGTGGGGAAAAAAATCGCGATCGTCTGTCGACTCGAGGCACTTCAGATACTGCCCACGGGAGTGGATGGTGGAAATGATAGACCCTTCACCCCCAACCCCCGGCGAGAAAATTCAAAATCATCCTCTCCCCGCGGAAATCTGAGAAAATCCCCTCTCACGCGTAACCCGATGCCCAAAATTTACAATCCCCACGACAATCCGGAACAGCTCGTTGGACGAGCCGGAAGTCCGCGATTCAGTCCGCCAAATGTTGCATCAATGCGTGGAAACAATATTCCGTGGCAAACCCAACATTGCCATTGGATTTCCATCGTCCAATATATCGCGAAATCGTACAATGATCGTTTAATCGGCCGTGCATCAAACAATTGTCGCTGCAGTTCTCCATCTCCCTTGCATCACAGTTCAACTCCCCTCGCCACCCTCTAAAAACCTCCCCCCACCGCCCTCTTCCATTGGAAACGACTCCCCGCCGGGCTGGAAATGCCGTCGCTCGTCCGCTCGTCTTCCGCAGAGACAAATAGCTAGCGATACGCTCATGTGAGCATTTGATTGCCCGTGCTATTATGACTGACGTTTTGCGTCGGTCTCCACAGCCCGATGCTTTCACCCCCACCAACAAATGTCCTTCACGCGTATGCGGAATACACACATCGTCCATGAATTCGAAATGCACAATTCCTCCCGCAGTTTGACCATTTGAAATCAAAACCGATTTCTCCCACTCTACCGTTGCTGAATTGATGAAGGAGAAACTTCAGCGGATTGCCGTATCTTCCACTTCCTATTTCACAATAATGAAATGACACGTGTATCAGGCTGTGTACATTAATTGTTATCCTGTCAATGTGGTCTTTTGTTGATTTGACGAATTAGCTGGTGCGGCTGGGGGCGGGAAAATTCACCGCAAATAGCATCGGACATTTTGGCGTGTGGGATGAGTGAGTGAGTGAATGATTCTTTCAAGATTAATGATGAATGATGTCTGTTAAGGGGTGGAGGAAGCGAAGCTGACTGAAAACTATTACACGCGTCGAGAAAGTAATTTACGTCGTGAAGTGAGGCTGTAAGCTTTTTGGATCAGAGGAGCTTCCTGTTCGTTCAACGGAGGAGAGTTCAATATGAATGAATTTTTAGATCTGTCTGATCTCATATTGAAGCATTTGACTCAGTTAATTGGTAGTCGATCATAGGGGAGGCACTTGTGTCAATCTTTCTTTAAAATCTTCAATTTGGGCGGATGATTGATTGATAAGCAGTCCTTCGATTCGAAGGCAACGGTTTTTAGTCTTGAATGAAGTCGACTTCACGACAAATTCTACAAGAATGGAGTTGGAGACCTGTTTGATTTTAGTCAGGATCATTAGATTCCGTTGATTACATTGATCTTCTCATGAATCATTTTGGACAACTAACGGTTCCAAAGCTGTTGACCAAAGCAAACTGCATGACAAGTCCAATATCTTTGGATGTCGATTCCACAAATCCGTTTGATCCTCTACTTCATCATTAGCTTCAGTTCATCGTATTGATTAAAATTTCCCCTTTAGGAGAGCAAATGTCATCCTTTTCGAGTCGAAAGGCATCAAGAAGCAGACATCACTGATGATTATGACCCCTATCATTGGCGTTCCAGCACTCGTCTACAAAAAAATAAAATCCTGTGGATTTCTTTTATCGACATTTTGATACAAAATGGCTCCTCCCAACGGGGAGTCCTCACGTAATCTTTCTCGATTCAAATTAACACACGCAGTGGCCGACGGGCGGTCCTCCACGGCGCGCCCACAGCCCGGGGTCACTCTCTAATAACATTTTTCTCAATTTCATACATTTAGTCTTCATGACGAAAAAAGATACCATCATCCGAATCCGTGAATATCGATTCAACTAATTGCCTAATTCGTTTATAATTCAGCAAACCAACTGCTCCTCACAACCATTTTCTTCAAGAATCTCTCATTATTGAATATGTGATAATTATCTCGTGATTGACACGTGCCTCCCTAATTCCCCAGCCCTCACATATCCCTGACACGGAAAAGGTGAGAGAAAACGTTGACATTATTCAAAGAAATCTCTTCCCCCCGTTAGCCAGAAATATTTCCAACGTATATCACACACCAAATCTCACTTCCATCTCATGCTGAATTTTACACGGTGATTATTTATCTAATTATCAAGATCCCTCGGTGTATTTACGTTACCCCACACTCTCCATCCGTGTAACAATGAACAATTCCGGGAATAACGTCGCGTGCTCATCAAATATGAGGATATTTTCATAATGCTGTCAACCTATTTTGTAGCTCAGCAGGAGAGAAGAGTCCGAGAATTTTTTCCGAGATTATTTTTGTTCAATATTTAAACTGATCTACAAATTATGAAATTCACGGATAAAAATCATTATTTTTTCTTGTATTTTTCTTTTCATGTTTCCTCATGCGCTGTTGGAAGAATGAAATTTCAGGTTTCACTGGAAATTCAGTAAAATTCCAGAATTTTAAGCAGCATAAAGACGAGAATTATTTGAATTTTCAGGGAAAAATCGAATTGAAAGTTACAATTCTCTTTAATTTTCCCCCGAAACTCTGAATTCTCAATGACGAAATTCCTCAAAATCTCAGTGGTAATTAAATTCGACAAAAATTTCCGAAAAAAAAAATTACCAATACAGCAACAGTCTGCTTCCCACCCTCCTCCCCAAAAATATACAATACCCGATGGAAAATTCAAAACCAGCAGAACGAATCAACATCCAGAAACTGTTCTGAAAAAAAAGTATAACTGAGAAAACCTATCCCATGCTATAAGAGTAACCAGTGATGCTTGGGCGCCTCTCGCCGTGGTTATATGGAAATGTTGGTCAAATATATCATTCCAGCTTGACAGTGCAATTCTCTTATCTGCCTTGCGCCGCCTGCCGCTAGCCCCCACCCCCGCAAGCCCCCATAGAGCGCGTACCGTTGCTACGAAAACCCGAGGGCAAGGGGGGGATGGGGGGAGAGGGGAGGGATGGTATGGTGCTTTCCCATCCCTGGGAATGGGAGCTTCCAAGCCCGATAGAGGATCTGCAAACACGCTGCCTCCACCAGCACAACAATCCCCCTCCCCCTCCTCCTTCCTCAACCAATCCTCATGCTCCAGCCTCCCTCTATCTATTTTTTATTTTTTTCTCTTCTACTTCCCTCCCCCCCTAGTTCCCCGAGATGACGAACTACCCGGGAATATGGAGCGCAGGAGAATATTGGGATTGAAGCAGACTCCACACCTGCCACCGGATAATAATAAAAAAAAGATGAGGAAAATGTGAAACGTGTTATGAAGTATGGAATTGAGTTGTAAATATGCCCTTTGAATTATTGTTCCTGAATTTTCTACCTTGAGTCACGTGAAGGACAATTGTTCTGGCTTGAGCTTACTTCCACGTGACCTACTATTGAACACGTGTTGGTGAAAGGAATGAGTGTTTGTTCAACGATTCTTCGACATGGAAATGACGCACGAAAAAGTGTCCTTGAGAATATTGGGATTCAAGCAGACTCCACACCTGCCACCGGATAATAATAAAAAAAAATGAGGAAAATGCGAAACGTCTTATGAAGTACGAAATTGAGTTGTAAAGATGTCCCTTGCATATTATTTCGAATGATTGTGCCTTGAGTTACGTGACGTACAATTGTCCTGGCTTGAGCTTACTTCCACGTGAGGGACAATTGAGCACGTGTCAGGGACACGGGTTTCTCCAGGAGAACTTTCAGTGGGATTAGGCACTTGGTGGAGTGAATGAGTGTTTGTTCAATGCCTCTGCGAAATAGAAATGACGTAGATGTCCTAATTATGGTGGAGAGATTATGGTGGGGGTTTTTGTATTGTTCATCCAAAAGATGGAAATTGTCTTCTGTTGGCTCGTCGTCCTGAAATCACAGACGAATGAATTCAGGGTCAGAATTTTTTTTCCCTCGAAGATTACAGAGACGAATAAATTCAACGTCAACATTCAGAACTGGCGGAGGGGAGAAGAGGCATCTTTGTACAATTTTTTTCTCCACTTCTTATCGGATGCAGGAGATACCGCGTCGCTTGATTCGTTCTGTAATTGCTTTTTTAACTAAGAATTCTGAGGATTTAACTTCTGACTCTCGGGAAGATGAAGAGATACCCGAAGGGACGGCGGCGAGAGGGGGAGGGGGGCGATTGAAACAGAGAGAAGAAAAATTGAAGAAAAATGAATCGGAGTTTATTCCCCAGTGGGGCTGGCTCCACAATATCTGGAGCGAAATTTTTTAAATTGGTTCTTGTAACTCTGAATACAGTGGGAGACACTTGCAGAAGTCCCTCGGAATCGAATCAAAAGGATATTAAAATTGAAGACATCATTAGTCGGATATTTTTGTGGAAGTGAAGGTTAAAACGGTTTTTTTTATCGAATTCCTTTTTCCGAATTCAATTTAATTAATCATGATGATGAGAATTTTCTAATGAATAATAATCGCTAAGCGTGGAACGTCTCGTGTCTTAAATATCTTATTTTGTTAATGTTAAATTTTTTTGAAGTCGCAAAATTGTTTCAATTGAACAGATAATTTATGCATTTTTTAAATGCATTTTTTCACATTTCGAAAAAATGCATTTAAAAAATGCAAAAAATGTAAAAATAGTTTTTTTAATCGAATTTCTTTTCCCGAATTCAATTTAATTATTCTGTTTTAGTAGTGTTAAATTTCTTTTGGAGTCGCAAAATTATGTTTCAACTGAACATATAATTTACACATTTTTTAAATGCTTTTTGTCACATTTCGTTCTCAAACCACCGTTAGAACTAAAACCCTTTATAAAATCCCTTTATAAAATGATGAAAATGCGATAGCTCTCGACATTTGCACCCCCCGCCGCCTCCCCCACCTAAAAAAAAATCAGGAGCGCTCTTCCAACCTCAAAATCCAACCCAATTTCCAAAGAGCCAACGTATCGATTCCGGGCGGGAGCGACAGAGGGAGGGGGTTTGAGCGATATAGCAAGCGCTTTTCCTACGATGCAATCTTTGAAAGGAGAGCCGCGTCATTACGCCGCACTGGTGGTTCACGGGCCATTGCCCGATCTCCCTTCACCCTCCCCCCTCCCACCTCTCCTCAACATTTCCGGACACTCCATCCAGACGACGACGTTCACTCATTCGTTCCTAACCCCCAGTGGTCATGTCCTCCCGTTGTGGAGTCGATGAGTCGTGACGCATATCCTCCCAGGATGTTGATTATATTTTCGTTCAACAATGAAAAAAAAAAAATGCGGGAAACGAAGAAAAAACCTGCGGCCATTGTGCGGTGCAACACACGGCTGTCCGAGAGCGATCGGTTCCGCTTTGCCGGCACGCGCTAGAGCTTTTATTTTCGATAATGAAGCCAAAGGTACAGTCAACCTTGGTCTCCTCCCCTCGTTGGGTGGCGGGTTTACCACACTAACAAGGTCCACTTGGGTGGTAAGACGGGGGGAAAGGTAGAAAAAGGCGAAATAAAACCTAGCCGAGGTATAATATTACCCGAGATTGTTACTACCGCAGGGCAAAGGGGGGTAAAAATTACCTTCAAGTTAATAATATGCATTACCTCGGATTTTATTATCATTCCAAACTCCGACAACTCTGTTGTTACCCTCCCCAAATTATCCCACAATTTTCATTAATAATTTATCTGTCATGCTTTTGTTTCGGAAAATCTTACAGTCCCTAGGGTTGAAGTTGAGCCACACATTTAGCTGGAAGTGAGTTTATTATCGGGCCTAGGCTTCCAATTAAGCGGCAGCAGCTGTGAAAATTAATGGAGCACAGCTTTTAAGATGTAATTGGGCACATTAATAATTCAGTTGAGGTGTAGAGTGTATGAGGGGTTGAGAGTGCTCCTTGGTGGCGCCCTCTGGACATCAACGAAAATCCAAGGGTGGAGTGTTCGACGATAGGAGTGCACGAGGAGAGGCTGAAATGAGCGGGAAGGAAGGAAGGAAGGAATATACAGAAGGATGGCATCGAAGGAAGGGCGGAGGGGATTTTATATACCTAAGAGCGACTGAAGGGGGGGGGGCGAGGTGAGTGCGCTTTACCCGGGGAATCCCCCGTCTCAGCGATGGTGATAGCGACGATGTAATAATACGGAATGACGCGGCGGTTCTACCTATCGTTGTGGGCTCTGCCCCAGAAGGATCGAGAGAGACGGTGAATGTGGAACAGGAACAGAGTGCGATATCATTTGGTAGCGGCGGGAGGGGGGCAGCTGGGATGGGGTTTAGGGGATGGCCCCCTTCAGACGCTCGTAAACATTTCGTAAATTTGCTCCACAGGTGTGCCATCGCGACTACTAAGCCGTCCACACTCGCCTATTTACTCCCGGCAGAGTATACACACTGCAGTAATGGAAAATCCAAACTGCAGTTGAACTGCATTCATTGCAGTTTGAAATTCACCTCTAGTATCGTCAGATTATCATTTGAAATGGACGCTTACCAACGGATGAAGGCTGCACAATGTTGAGAGGAACGAGTTGGTGTTGATGGCCGAGAAGACGATGAAGATCTCATTTACATATCGACAACATCAAAGAAATTGAGAGAAGCGACTCATCATTGGCCTTCTGTCAACTCACCTTCTAGATATTTAGGACCTATTCTGAACAAAGGTCATCACCACATCAACCAACAACACTAGAAAATCCAAACTGCAGTTGAACTGCATTCATTGCCAGATTATCATTTCAAATGGACGCTTATCAACGGATGAAGGCTGCGTAATGTTGAGAGGAGCAAGATGGTGTTGATGGCCGAGAAGACGATGAAGATCTCATTTACATATCAGCAGCATCAACGAAACTGAATGAAGCAACTCATCATCAGCCTTCCGTAACCTCACCGTCT
>NW_021680530.1:90465-151909 GCF_001412515.2 Diachasma alloeum | reverse complement strand
GGGGGGGGGCGAGGTGAGTGCGCTTTACCCGGGGAATCCCCCGTCTCAGCGATGGTGATAGCGACGATGTAATAATACGGAATGACGCGGCGGTTCTACCTATCGTTGTGGGCTCTGCCCCAGAAGGATCGAGAGAGACGGTGAATGTGGAACAGGAACAGAGTGCGATATCATTTGGTAGCGGCGGGAGGGGGGCAGCTGGGATGGGGTTTAGGGGATGGCCCCCTTCAGACGCTCGTAAACATTTCGTAAATTTGCTCCACAGGTGTGCCATCGCGACTACTAAGCCGTCCACACTCGCCTATTTACTCCCGGCAGAGTATACACACTGCAGTAATGGAAAATCCAAACTGCAGTTGAACTGCATTCATTGCAGTTTGAAATTCACCTCTAGTATCGTCAGATTATCATTTGAAATGGACGCTTACCAACGGATGAAGGCTGCACAATGTTGAGAGGAACGAGTTGGTGTTGATGGCCGAGAAGACGATGAAGATCTCATTTACATATCGACAACATCAAAGAAATTGAGAGAAGCGACTCATCATTGGCCTTCTGTCAACTCACCTTCTAGATATTTAGGACCTATTCTGAACAAAGGTCATCACCACATCAACCAACAACACTAGAAAATCCAAACTGCAGTTGAACTGCATTCATTGCCAGATTATCATTTCAAATGGACGCTTATCAACGGATGAAGGCTGCGTAATGTTGAGAGGAGCAAGATGGTGTTGATGGCCGAGAAGACGATGAAGATCTCATTTACATATCAGCAGCATCAACGAAACTGAATGAAGCAACTCATCATCAGCCTTCCGTAACCTCACCGTCTAGCTGTTTAGTACCTATTCTAAACGAATGGCGTCACTACATCAACCAACAGCCCTAGAACCCCCAAGTGATGGAGAACCTTCGTGTGTGCCCGTGCTACTGGTTTCCGGTCTGTACCTCCGATAATCTCGAATCGCCTTGCCACCTGAGCCCTCCACTGCCTTCACTTCCTCCACCACCTTCGCTTCATCAAGAGTCACTAGTTTTTACGCTCCCTCGGCAGCAGAGCGGGACAGATAACCTGTAAGAGAAAAAGGAGTAGTCATGATACATCGAAAGCTCGAGAGCCACGATGCCAGATAAATTTGCAACGGGGTTAATGGTTATTTCATGCACTGACCACTGGATAATTAGACGACAGCGGAGATACATACCCTGTGTTGAGTGGACATGAAACGATTTGAATGAGGTAAAGTGGTTTCAACTCGTCAGCATAATTTTGGGCTAGCAATCTTAATATCATTCCTAGTCTAGTCACTCTAAGGAGTGCAGCGGGCAATCTCGCAGATTCGGTAAGAATTTTTGCTAGGGTTCAGTCATTCCAGCAGGACCAAGAGGTCTCGCCGGGGAAAGAGAGAAGTAGGATGCAGAAAGGAGGGGGGGCTTGAAACTCCGTTAGTACCGCCCATAAAGCCACCGAGGCCCATCCATCCCGCTTCATTCCCTCACGGGCTCTATTAGCAAAGTGTGATGGAGTTTTGCGAGGCCGATTACACTCGAATGGGTATTACCCCTTCCCAATTCCCCTCGAGGGTGGGGAACCAACCCTTTTTCGATATCTCTGTTCGTCCTTCTCCCACGTTGGCCTTCCCTCCTGTCTGCAGGGATACTTCCCTCTCATTTGTCTTGTGGGATAATACTCCCCGGATTGACCAAAGGGATGTGACTGGATCCTCAGACAGGATGAAAATTACATTTCAAGCTTTGCTGTTGAGCAACAAAATCGTGGATAAAATTTGCACTGCTGTATTTTTACTGGAGAAAATTACTGATGAAATTGGATTGTCTCCGCTAACGTACTTTTAATCGTCCATTTCAACGCCAGAGGGCAATAATTCTCCCTCTCTCTCACTCCGTCCAGTTTTTTTTCCCATTGTCCTACCAGCGACTGGAGCTATCCCCAGCGGAATTTCTCAGCATTGGGTTATATTTATGGCAGTTTTAGGATTGAGTGTAACGCCGAAAAAACCATATTTCCGGAGGATAAATGAGAGACGACTGGACTCAACTGGGCGAGTGTCAGAGCCCGTGCAGCCGTTCTTATTTAGCGGAAAATGTGTTGTGCATAGAAACGGCCCTTAAGCAGCCAATAAACGCTCGGTGGATGTGATGGAGCACTCGCGGGGGCGAGGGCTCTGAGCGTCGACACTTGTGTTGAGGCCAATTTCATCAGATTTCGGAAAATTGTTGAAGGGGGAGAAAACTACAGGCGAGGCCACGAGCGGAATCAACAAATACGAGGATGGGACAGCAGGGATCGAGTGGTGGATTTCCAGCTAACTCTTGGATTGTTTTCATGCTTCTCACCGAGGGCTGTACCTGACAGTTACTCCGGGAAAAATACTTTGCCCGGGTGATACCGTCGGTCCCCTCTATTACACCACGACGTGCTGTGGTGGTTTAATGGTCTACTTTACGTCGAGATAATGAAAATTACAAATAGCCAAAGGTCTACATGTCCTACGAACTAATAGAGAACGGGATCTATCAGTTATTCGTTGCGTGAACGATATTAATACCCTTGTGATTTACGTTTGCATTAGCACCAGTGATTAATTACAAGACTGGACAAGATTCTTCCGGGATATTCGCATCCTCGCGCACGAGAATAGAAATAGCGATAGCACGCGTTATAAGTTTTGCAGCCAGATGAGAAATGAAGAAGGACAGAACTGATCCAACGACTAATCATTTTCTCTTCCCCCTTTCCTGTGCACCTCTTTTATCTCCATCGGGTTTTTTTCCCTCTCGTCACAATACACGAATCCTCACAGCCCCTTCGGCGCATACAGCCACACACCAACGCACTTCACATGCAGGAACAACACACATGGAGCAACACCGGAGGCCGGAGGCATACACGCGCTCTCGTGAAATTAGTTTTCCAGATAATCATCGGCCACGGTATTGTGTTACCTTGTAGTTTCCAGGGACGACCGGGGCCCTCGATAGGCTGCGGTCTCTCTTGTTTTCGCTAATGCGTCGAGGGGAATGCGTCAAGGGATGTGTGATGGGTTTCCATTCGAATGAATGTGAATACCTTCAGTTGAAAAACTAGTGTATCATATTATGACCCAATTCTTTATGGCTGATGTCTTAAATTAGTGAAGTCGCGCGACGCGAGAGAAACGAGACGAGACAGAAGATGAGAGACATCACGAGACAAGACGAAACGAGACAAGACGAGACAAGACGAGAAGAGGCAGGTTCAGGCCTCATCTCGTCTCGCAGTATCACTGTCTTAACTAAAGACGTCTTCAGACGATTTACCATTTTCAAAACATCTATACCAACCTAAACAAAATGAAGAAGCGAGGGGTTCTATCAAAAGACTGGAATGAAAAAAAATCGAGAGAATGCGCGATAAAAAGAACATCAGTAGTCACAGTAGGCAGTTCCCGTGGCTCTTTCACCCTTTTGCATACACCCAGTTTTCTCTCTGTGATCCCCCCCTCCCCTAAGGGTTCGGGTGTGGGCCGTTGGTGATTAATGTTGCCGAACAAATTGTCTAGAAAAACATGTCGTTCTCCCTCACGATGTGCGCGTGGCTCACACACGCATGCACCCTTTATCTCGCTTGGGTCGTGCACCCTTATTTCCCTCGGAGCGATTGTCCCCCCTCCCCTCCCCCTTCTTCATTCAGTCGCGCTCTTTTCTCCATATACCCAGGGCTCCACACACTGCCATCCGAAAAGCCCGTGTACACGCGTCCGCATACATACATTACGAGGATGATATCCCCGAGTAATCCGATTTACTTTGACTTCGCTATCAACGTTTTCAGGCTCACCCACTCGGCCAATTATACAGTGGCTTTGGTCGGTCCTACATTGGCCGATTATAGACCTTTGATTAGGCAAAGTCCCCACCATTAATCGTCCGCAATCGTTCTGCACCGGGTTTTGTTCGCAAATATATTTGTGAATATTAAAGTTTTTTCAGGGGGGCCTGTGAGAGAGATGACAAGAGCTTCTTCAGTGAACTCTTCTACCTGTCGTTCTCACGGCTTCTCTTGTCCTCCTCGTTTTTCATATTCCGCGCAGTTCACGAGAGACCCCTGAGGATGAGCCCGCAAAAAAGAAAAAGACAGGGACAAAAAACTATAAATATAGAATGAAGAAAAAAAATCTGGTAGCGATTTTGCAGCATTATTTACATGGCGGCTGGCCTGGCACGAGCACACTCTCCAGTACCCGTCTCACCGTCAGCCATTTTTTTTTGTTTTTATATTTATATTTTTCCGGGCCACATCCACGCAGGTACAGGCCTTCTATATCTGTAGGTATTTCGAGTTGTCGCATAAAGCTGGAGATTTTATTACAAGCGGATTCAAATTCCGTGCGCGAAATTCACCGGTAACAGAACAAAAAGGGGAATAGAAAGTTTACCCCGGCATCCAGAGGCACTCAGTGGCCCTTCCGAACGGGTAAAAAATTGAGTGAATTTCACGGTTCACTCTAAATCATAAAGCGTTTATTCTATTCTGCGTCAATAAAAATTCAGATTTTACGGTTTCTTCGGATTCCTCTTGGATATTGCAAAAACAATATGATGTTTCGTGTCTGAATCTTAGTATGAAGACGTTGGATTGTCTGAGGTGGGGCAAGAAATGTGGTCCAGGAGATCCTGGGCGAGATTACAAGATCCGAGAGAGATGAAATAAAAGCGACGCTTAAGGGCCATCTGGCGTCAGCTCGGTCAATCTAAATGGCCGTTATCTAACCCAAGTGCCCATCTTCTTGAATCTAAATAACACTGTTTAGATGGGTTTTTCCGGAATGATGGTGCGGGAGGATGACGCCCGACGGGCATCTACAAAGCTCGCTTCGAGACGATTTTCAGATCCATGTGAAAAAGCTGAATGGCCATTTTGGGATGACGAACGGATGATTCTTCCTTCTGGAGCCCCTGGTAATCTCTGAGGATGTGGCAATAATTTTAGGGAAGATAGTTGGTGGATAAAACTAGAGAGAATGGGACCTAGTGCATCTCCTTTCAAATTTTTGAGATGCACGCTTTAAAGCAAGATTTGAAGAACATGAGTATTCTTGATGACTCTCCTTTTCTAATGATTTTTAAATGAAACTGTCTTAGGCTATTGTCATACTCGTCCAGACAAAGATATTTATGAAAATTAGAACGGAGAATCATCATCATGGAGCGTAGACAAAGCTGACAATCATTGTAATGTTGAGAAGCTGATAATTTGAAGAACAAGCCTTTTCATCGTAATCCTCACTTTTTTATGATCATTCTTCAGAATAATCTTAAAATAGTGTCATATCCATCCGTATTCAACAGTTCATGAAGTTGACAAAGGAAAATCATCAACAGAACACGTCAGCGAAGACTCATTTTCCAGCAATAATCACTCAATCTTTCACTCTATAACAGCAATCCTCGACATATCATGCCGCGTTAATACGAAGAAAAGTATCCGGCGCGAAGGGTGAACAGAGACTGAGGGGAGATACTTTACAACAGGCGTCACCAGTTGGTACATACCGTCCGTGACGATGGAGTTTAAGAGACTTGGTACAAGCTGACGCCGTAGTACGCCTAGGACGAAGGGTCACAGGTACACAAGGGTGTTCAGAGTGGGTGTATAAGCGATCATTGCGATGAGCCTGACCCCGAGAGAGGCCATGGGTACTCTCGAGGAGACGATGGTGGCCAGTTGACAATCGACTGCTGTCGACGCTTGCGACAGCTGTGAGCCCAATAACTTCCATGCCTGCCTGTTACCCCTCTTAACCCTCGGCCCCTCGGATATGTCCAAATTTTCTAGGGGTATGGAGGACAGAGATGTCTATTCCCGTCGTGGCAGAAATTAGTCGAGATTTAACAGGCGCAGCAGACTGCCCGACACCCACTCATGCACTTTGGATTACTCTGACGATCTTATGGAGAGGTGACGACACCTGAGGCCCTTCATTCACCCGTGAATTCCTTGTCATCATCTTTTCACGTTCAACAAATGTCACTTGAGCCGCAATTCCACTCGCAAAACACAAAACATCACTGTTTCCAACGACTTCAATGCATTAGCAAGGCCACAGTGAAATTGATTATCCCAGTGAGTTTGCTTGCTCTCTCGTTCCCATGTAGTAATGATGTTTTGATGCGGGTGAGAAGGGGTGGGGAACACCCCATCGCCTGCAGCTGAAGTGCAAGCGAGAGAGAGAGAGAGTTTGGCCACGTATCGACTGCAGTTAACTAATGGAAGCTCTCCGATAATTGCAAACGGCCTCGTGTTCACGTCCGCGGGAGTAAATGTTCTATATACCCGGGCGACAGTAATCATCGTTATTTCTCCCACCAAACATAACCAATGTAACCCCCGCTCAACCCCGTTCTATCCACGTGCACGAAAGTTATCTATGGCAGACGTGTTGCTTCACTCGTGGGTTATTCCGATTTTTCGAGAGCAAATGCATGTTTTTCGCTGGGAAAATAACATCGGCTAGGACAAGTCATTATTTTAATGTCACGAGTCCGTGATTCGCAATATCATCAAAGCCCCAATTTCAAAATTAGCTATTAGCAGAGAGGAAATTTGAGGTAAACCTGTGTAATGGGTTCCAAACAATGAGCTAAAGTAGATCAGGAACATAAAATTAATCAATGGTCAATTATTAGAATGATTTGCAGAATTTGGGAAAAGTTGAGCTTGAGCAAGATTCTGTTTTTCTGGTCGTTCTCCTCATCTAATTAATAAATATTGAAAATACCTTAGGACGTTTTTCAATATATCAGGACCTGACCCTCCATGATGTTCACACTTGATAATCATCAACAGGAACCATCAACGAATGAATGTTCTTTGCTGAGAAAACAACATCGGCTGAGACAAGTCATCGTGTTATTATCAGGAGTCAATGATTCGTGATATCAAAGCCCCACTTTCTTGTTACTCCATTTTACTGCTGTGTTTTGTTACTTTTCTCCCCCCCCCCTCCCACCCCAATTCATTTCTACTCTCGTTCAAAACACGTAGAGTGACTCGACGTATTTCTTTCTTCAGCACTTTCCTTAACGCTCGAGTTTATATGGCGCCACTTTGTATGGCCACTCCTCGGGTATCAACGAAAACTGCATTAAAAAAGGGGGAAAAAATGAAAACGAAGAGAATGAAAGGTGGAGGGCGGAATAAAAGTGTTGCATCATGCTGATCACTGCTGTTTGACACAAAAAGAATGCTTGTCATGGTGTTCCGAAAGCGATAGTAGAATACGACAAGGGCATGAGCCTATAATACCCGATAATTAAGGAACAATGGAAGAGAGAATTCAGGGAATTTATGGAGTGAAAATTATTGAAGAGTGTGATGATGGAATAAATAAAAGACAGACGAGTTATTTCAACTGTAAAATTTTATCGCGTCGCCGGGTTAAGTTTTTCCGGGAGTTAGCGAGATGCGACGATATTTTTCCAAACTTCGTTTTTTTCCCTGGGTCTCTTGTCGAGTGTGTGAGCCGTTTGGCCAGTCGGCGAGTTGAATTCTGTCTTTTCTACCCGTTTCTATCCCCTAAAAAAGAAAGGAAGAAAATGAAAGTTCAACCGGTGAGAGGGAGACAGAGAATCAGAGAAGTATGGTGGTACGCCATTGTTCAAGCGATATTTCACTCATGGGGGGAGGGGTGGGTTACACTGTGGAAGCCCAGGGTGGAAAGGAGTAGGTGAAGTGAGGAAAGGGGGCGAGAGTCAGCTGGCTGTGACATGCCGCCTACGCCGCCAAAGGGGAAACGACGAGCGCTTTAGGAGAACACCCGAGGCTGGGAAAGGGAGGAAAGCTGAGTAGAGCGGAATTTCTACAATGATATCCAAGGCCTTGACTGAAGATAACAATAAACGATAATGTATCTCCATTTTTCCTCGAGTAATACATCAAAATTCAGAAGTTGAAATTAAATTTCATCAAAAATCCGGGAAAATATTCACTCATTGAATTCACGGTAGCCCCACTAATCCCATCCGAAGTTTCTTTACCACCCCGTTAGACAAGATCTTCGACTTACTTCGGCTTTTCTCTCCTCGCACCATCACCTCCCTGCACCACTAGCTACATTCAAGCCCCTGGAAAAGCGAAGCGAAAGAGGAGTTTAATAATTATTATTCATAAGACTCTCTCGGGAGTCGGCCAGGCGTGAGACTAAGCAAGAAAGATGTGCCGCAAAACAAGGGTCTCACTTCCCATTGCGTACCCCACACCACCCATCTCACCCCCGCCCCCCCTTCCGACCCCCTTGAGCCACCCCCATCTTCGCCTCATCCCCCCCGAGAATGCGCGTGCAAGTGGGCTGACTCCATGGTATGAGGTTATACTCGACTCAGTCGAGCAGAAACCCAATCACTTCCGGCGTCTGCGCCCATTAGGGCGCCGCGACGCTGACGTCGGCTGACATACCACCCCCTCCCCCCAACATTTTCTTATTTTCTTTTCTCTATACTCTGTTATCTCATTCCCTCCGCCTTCTCTCGCTAGGTTTTCTACCCCTTCGAGACACCCGTGAACCACAGTTCCAAACTCTGCTAACACCACAAAACAGACCACGATTCTATTGTTCGATAAGCACTCACCCGTGAGCCCTTCTCTCGCGCTTTTCTTCATCCGAGCTAATGACGTACCACCCATTCGACATTGTACGAGTGTTTCTCCTTTATTATCAAGCCCAATAACATGGGACTGATGATGGGGTGAGGGGATATGTGCAGAAGTGTGTCAGAAATAGGATTAATCAGTCCGTCAATTGAAACGGATCAGGAAAATAACGATCACCAGAATTTGGAAAAAGTTGAGATCAAGCAAGATAACGATGTCTTGGTCGTTCTCCTCCCCTAATTAATGAGCATTAAAAATACTTGAGGATGTTATCGAGTACATTAATACCTGCCACTTCATGATGTTCAGACTTGACAGTCGTCATCAGGAGCCATCAACGGGTCACAAATCACCAGAAGCTCTCATCACCGATTTTCCAGACAATTAAAATCATCAACTGTTGAAATATGAATGCAAGATAGCACCCAACTGATGATAATAACTCTAAATATTTCTGTTACAGGTTTATCAACGCGAGGCGTAGAATCGTTCAACCCATGATAGATCAGAGCAATAGAGCCGGTAAGTCGAGCCCAGTAATACCACCAGACACTTATACACGTGACACTAATACTTACGCCGCTCCATTGAACTTTCCTGCATGCGGATATTCCGAGTATCCAAATGCTTTTGGCACCAGTTATCAGTTCATATAGGTTCGACTCGACATTACCCTTTCCATCCACTTGGAATCGAAATTGATCCGTCAATTGCTCCTAAATAAATCACTCACTAATATTGTTAATAAAGCCATTACAAAAATAAAACGAACGCTGAAATAATCAATTCATTGTAACTCGAATTAATGATTCAATTGAATAAATCAAATGATGATACATTCTTCATTTTCTTTATTAAGTTCGACGTTTTACAAGTTCATTACCCGGGGGATAATAAAATCACTGAAATGATCGAAACTCAACCAGAGCCATTAGCTTTCACGTGTTGTCTGTCAAATTACCGCCTCCCACTTCCTCCTTCTAATCAGAATAAAACTGAGTGAATTTGGACAGACGTAGAATGATCATTAAGCAATGACAGTAACAGATAAGCGGATAGATTGAAAATTTAATATGATTCCAATGATACCTTCAAGACATTTAACCGATTCGTCTGAGGATAAAATTTGTCCTCAAATCTCCTTCTTTCCTTCATTTTACGACGTGGGAATCACTTCGTTTGCAGTAAAACTAGAGGGTAGCCGGAGTTGAGGGATCTTGAGTAGCGAAATGGGGAAAAAGGGGTTGAGAGGTTAGGAGACTGGATAACACTTGGATAACGGTGGGATAATTGGTAGCAGTGATCAGACGAGGTTTTATGGTTCAACAACATGCGTCCCACCTCATGAAAATCTCGTATCTCTTTTTATACGCTTGGGTTGTTTAGGTGAATTGGAATGGTGTGATGATGCCCTCTTGTTTTTTTTTGGTGGAGAAAACTGAAAGAGGGAAAACAGAAGTCGTGAGGAAAACTTGGGCAATGGCCGAAACTGAGGCGATTTTGGGTTGTTTTACGACGGGTCCGGTCATAAACACTCGGCGAGTTTACCGGTTGTTTGGTCCTTTGCGTTAAAAGAACGGGATACTTACGAGGGTCTGGGCATTCGTGACTGTTAGTTGGGTACACGCGTTTTCTCGGGTAATCGTCTGATAAACATTTGGGATTTATTGCGGCGAAATCGGGGCTTCAGGGGCTCATCAGTGTGCGCTGGCATTGATTCGTCAGGGATTTTCGGTGCAAGAAGTACGTCTTTACTTATTTCAAGAAACTTGTGGAAGATTCTCAAGAGCAAAATATCTTTCGTTAAAAAAAAATTTTTAGTCAAGAAATTTTGTGTTCGTCCCAAAGACGACGACAATTTCTTGATGACAGGAAAGCTCTTTCTCAGACCAAGTAAAATTGAATTAATTCATTTTATAGTTTTTTAGTCTCAATTCTTGAATATTTTAATACAAAAATTTTTTTATTTTTTCTGAGAGTAAAAATGAAGGGTTATAAGGGTCAAGCATGAAAATTCAAATGTTCGATTCATAATTTCTAATTCTTTATCTCGCGGAAAAATTTGAACCGGATAAATCTCATAAAATAGTTACCGGGGTGTGTCCAGTCATAGATACGAAATGGAAACGCGGGGAGAACCGGGAATAATGTAGAGTTGTCGGCGGGACGCGGTTGGCAAAGTGGAAATTCGTGTCCCATCCGATTATCATCCTCGAGTCAATCCTGATCATGAGTCTCATCCTGGGGATATTCCCCTCGCGTATCTCTCCAATCTGTCCGCGCGGGGCCATTTCATTTTCTTCTCGTTTTTTTCCCCTCTCTTCTGTATTTTTATAGTGCGGTCATTGATTCGGGCTCGCGAGTTTTTTAATCTTTTAAAAATCGGGGGTTTTCTCGCCGAGGGGACGGCTGGTTTCGGGCTATTAGGGGCCGACGTATCGAATGGACAGTAATATCTGATGCATTACACCCGTGGGATTATTTTTCCGGGACCAGGAGGATTAATTTTTTACGTGCGCCGGGAGTTCTGAATTTTTCACTTGATTCTTCATGAATTCCGAATATTTCGCTTCATATTTGAGGTTAAAAATTAATTTTCGAGGAGGAGAAGGAAAGAAAATAGTTTATTATTTTATGGCATCGATTTCATTGGGAGTTCTGCTGAATTTTTCAAAATCTCTTTGTGGAAATTTCTGGTTGCCGCCCGAAGGACTAAATGTGAATATTCCGATTTTTACGCTTTCACGAAAATAAACCTTTTTAATACTTCAAGGTTCATATAAAAATTAATTTTAAACAGTAAATTTAAAAAAATGACAAATTAATCAATTTAACTAATTGAATCAACTTTTTTATTAATAAATAAATGTTTATTTCCTTAGTAATATATATAAAAATTAATATTATATTAATACTGGATTTTTTCTTCTCTCTGTTGATGAAGAATGACATTTCCATTATCCTCATTACCTCCAGCAATCATTTCCCCTCCCCCTCGTCCTACAATCCCAAAGAATTGCATTAGCGCTGCAATGATGTATTTAAGAACCATCGAGCGACAACAACCCCAAGTCCTCTGATGACACTCGACCCGAACGCATCATCAATCATCCTTCCATTTCTCGGATTTCTTCGTGCAGGTCGGGCCCTCCCCGCACCCGTGAGAATTTTCCCGATCAAAATTACTCCCGACATTAACCGAATTTAATCAATTCAATTGACTTTAGATAATTGAGGGAAGAAAACTAAAATTTCCAGGATGTAATTATCGGATAAATTTGAATGGCTCCGTATTTACAGGGGCACTCAGTGGACATAGGCTCCTAATATTCCGCTCGTAAAGTCGTGATCCCTGTAAAATTTCACCTCCCCTTTCAATCACGCACGCACGAGTGCACGACAGTTCCAGTATAAACTATAAAACCCCGGGGGCAGTGCATCATTTTACGATGTACGAGTGCCTGTCCCTCCAGATTTACCCGCTATCCGAGATTCCATTATATCCACATTTTTCATTGCTGTTATGGTGGAACAAATTTACTCAACAAGTTTGTAATTTTTAATACTTTTTTTATGATCTTTCACAGTCACGGTTGCGTGTCACTATCAAACACTTACCATTCAATTTATTCACTTTTATATTTTTGTGTTCAATTTTGAAGGATAGACGTTGGAATGCCAATTTTTTTAGAAAATTTACTTCTTGACTAATGAAAATTTACTTGAAAAAAATAATGCTTCCCTTCGGAAGCAAAAGAAATCTGTTTTTTTTTGAAAAACTGAAAATATTAATTGATAATTATTTTTACCAATTTTCAATTGATGTGAGCTACTAGGGATTATAAAAATTTCTATTTAATTCCCAATTTCCCAAATTCGTTTATCTTACATTTCGAACTGGAAAAGAAATGAAATAACTTTTACTTAAAATTAATGAATTGTTTATTTCTGTAATTATAAAAAATTTCAAACAAAAATTTTCATTTGATTCGAATGCACAATTTTTCCGGATGCAAAATACCCAGAAATTTTCATCAAAATCCTCAAATTTTCCACTTAAAAATTCCCTCTCACCCACACCTCCCTGCATTCCACACCGAAATGTCCTCAATTCACCCAGCAAAATAACACTTCCCCATCAACCCCTAGTACTCATAAAAGTCCGCCTCAATCAGATCGAGATAAGATCCCCATTACTCCACACATCTGTAGTCTTTAAAATTCACTGAAAAAATAATCACGAGGTCTTAAAATTCACGTCAATGGCCCCTGTACTAATTTTATTGACACCAGTAAAGCCCCTCGTGTTGCTCCAGAGGCACTTGTTCCGTCCTGTTCTCCTCAGCTCTTCCCCCCCCCCTCCTTCCCCCAGTGATGCTTCTGTATCCAGAAAAGCGATTCGCATATACCTACATCTCCCCCGGACCCACTCTCTTTTCCCCAGAAAACGACGCTGTAAAAACGTAACTGCGCCCCGAAGTACCGTAAAGCTGTGACCGTACTAGTGCATTTTGTGATGATGCCAAACGATAACCTCCGCCTATGCTGGATACCCTGAATTTCTTTTTCACCCTTCACTCCCTGATTCCCATTCTTTTTCTCCGCTATTTCGAAAATATTCGGAATCACGGGGAATCCCCCATCCGATACATAAATATCGCGGCCGAATAGTCTCATGTTTTTTTTTCGTACATACAATTTTCCGTGATTCCAATTCCCCGAGAGTCCATTCAATTCCTTTTCCCCGAGAATTTGAGGGAAAAATATTTCTTTACCGCAACAATTTTTCCTGACATGAATTGTAAATTTCAAATGCAAAAAAAAAATTAACAAATTGCTTGAGAATCTAACGCGAAGATACTCCTGAAACGAAGTGTTTTTCATTCTAATAGAGTAGGAGGGGCATTAAAAAAGGAACAAATTGGTTACTTGTAAAAGACCCATATAATCACAATAAACATCACTCATTCAGCGTCACAAACTCCTTGTCCCCGAGGTTTATGGTACATCGTGTGAGGCAAGAGAATATTTCTCACCTCTTCCTTTGCCTCAACAATATACGTAATAATTGTCCAAAGGGATTTTGCAAGCTTATTACCCTCGGCATTCCAACCGGTAGCTCGTTGAGAGAGGTGGGGGTCACTGATGGGGAGCACCAGTCGTAGATCACCAACAATTTCACTTGAATTTTATTCTCATTGGATGTTTTTCCATTGTTGCTTTGGTCATTTCGAAGGATGAACACGGAGAAGATACGCCTGATTGTCGTTTACGACTGTCAACTTTTGAATAGTGGACAATGTCGAGTTATTTATCGCTGGGAAGGACACTTTTCAACTCAGAATTTCTGTTATTTTAGAGTTCTTGCGCTGGAGAAAGCTGGCATCGACAATTGTTTAGCACGTTCAATGGAATTTCCGTCATGTTGTTGAGGAAATGAAGTATCATCATATTCCTTAATGATTCGTCCTTTCGGATCCTTTTGAATCCTAGAGAACGGCTCCTCCTAATTCCGTTAAAAGCAGATCTCCAGCATGTCCACCCCTTTCGCCGGGAATCCAACCTCATTCCTGACCTCAGCCCCCATCCAAAATCTCCGTCCACCAAAAGAGAAATGGAATGCAATCTAAAATTCCCATGTCCTCCACTCAGCTTTTCCTTTTCATCGAATATTCCGGTTGGCGTTCAACCCATATAGTCCAGGGTTTGGACCCCCAAGCGAATCAAGTCGCGGGCCATTCGTCACGCACTCGGTGAGAGGGACTTTGCCTCGATAACGCTCGCCCGGATCCCCTTTCTCCCTTCTCCACCCTGAGAAGAGGGGTTTTGTGTGCCCAGAAACCCCCCCGCACAACCCCAGGCTCTCTATCTCCACCGCTGGTCTTCCAGGCTCTTTTCTCCCTTGAATACCCTGGCTCCCTTCGGTATACACAACGGACCGTCCCACACACTCCATCTCACTTGACTCTGCCCTCATTCTCTCCTTCTCTCCCCCTTTTCTTTCTTTTACCCTTAACGCGGACGCCATCAATCAAGCTTGTCAATTTGTAATGGCGATTCTCTGTGTCCATCCATGGATCCAGACGTAGTGCCTCTCTTATTTTTTTTCCTCCTCCCTCTCTCGGTTCCTTTTTCCACTTATTTTCCTCCAGGACTCTGCCTTTTTCTCTCCCTTCAATTTTTTTTCCTCATCCTGGATCTTCTCTATAACGGCCTGATGGGATATCACCGTTAGAAGCCACCATCACTGGCCAAACCGAGGCTTTTGGCCACTGAGACGAGAAGTTTAACGTTTCTTCTCCCTCTTGCTCCTTCATTCGATGTCTCGGGGCTAAATAAAATAGATGTCCTGGGGTTAGAAATTGGGAGAAATTGCGCTGGAAGAGCTCATATGCTGCACTGTAGAGGGACCAATACCCGAGTCGTTTAGAGAGGATGACCCGAGGAAGACTAAAACCTCCCGCCACCCCCTTTTCGCTGAAGAAGCCCTGGGGAGTCTTCTGGAATTGCTCCTCTCGGCTCCCAGAGGACACTTTTCGTCCATGAAATTTTATCAAAGAAAAAAGCACCCGAAAGTTCACAAAAAACGAGAAAATTGGTGATTTATTGTGTCCTCCTGATGGCTATGGAGTAAAAGGGTGCGACAGGGTCAGACGTCCTAGGGATTTTTGTCCCCCATTTGATGATCTTATATAGGTCTACTGGCAGTATCTCGGATTCGACGTGTGGAATATTGGCCAACTCCCGTCACGTACGGGTGATATAGAGTTACTTAGAGAGTCGATCCCCCCCTGCGCAATGCTGGGGTAGGTTGGATGGATTTTTTTCTGAAAAGGTGCCTGCCATTTGGTGAGGGCTCTTGCACGGCATAGATCATACGTTAATTGAAATGGGGACGCCGTGTGCGAGGTGGCGAATACAAACGACCAACTTATAGAAATGTTATTATTTGACGTTGTTAGATGGCAGTGGGAGAGGGAAATCTGGGAGAAAATTGAGAGGTGATGGTTTATGGGGAGAGTTTGGAAATGAGCAGGTTTAGAAGAACTTGACGAGGAAGACCTTCTAAGGAAGCGACTGACTGAAAGATCTTTCTAGCCTCACCTTCTTTGACTATTCTCCATCACCTATGACCAAAATGTTTGGAATCTGGTGTAGAAAGCAACCTTTTGCACAACGACTTGATCACGTAAATCTCTTCAAAAGTAAGGAATCATGAAAATCCAAACTTCCAAACCTTTCACACATGAATACAGCAAGCAATTAATTCAACCCAATCCCCATCTCTCGAGCAATCAGCATGTCGATGAAAAGACACCATCGAATTTGTTCAAAAGCCACGAAACAAGCTTCATAAAATCCAAAACCCACGAGCGGTCAATAAAAATCACATTTTATGTACCATCGCTGAACTCACCACATCCACGGACACGGGGAGAATGGCCCCATAGTTGAGGAAAATACAACTATAATATCGATTTCACCGAAAGAGGATGGGTCTTAGTATCGCATCCTCCGATATCGTCCATGTAAACGAGCGGCAGGCCCCCGTGGCCATCTCGTTAGGAGTATATAAATTGGTGGGGCAGGGTTCCTTGGCCGCGGAAATGGAGTCTCGGACGGTCACGATCGCCGTGAGAAGATAAGAGCCCCCGCCCGAGAAGCGCTCAACCAACCCCTCAACTGGACAATGTCGTCTGTGTACCTTGGGCATGGTGAATACTCACCCCTCGATGAATTTAGCGACAGTGAGATTTTTCATAGCGAAGATCGCGTCCGGCATCAGGAGAGAGGGTGGTGGCTATCTTATCGGACTGCTGTAATGGCATGGTCTATCTCATCTATGGGGCGAGTTGACCGCTGACCATCTTCTCCCCTTTTGGATTCTACGTCTATGAGTATTTGGGGGAAAAAAATTATCTGGAGTGAAGAAAAATGGTCGGGGTCTGGGGGCAGACGAAAGGAAATTATTAATGGTCTTGAAATTGTCAACTATTCATGAGAATCAGCAAAGTGATGCAAAAATTCTTACCGGTTTGTCGATAAGGGGAAGACATGAGATTGAAAAAATCTTTGGTAAGGGACGAAAATTGAATATTGTTCGAAAATTCACATGGGATATTCAAAAATTCTGTCTGCTCCCACCCATCAGTCACAAAATCCGGAATAAGAGCTTCAAGTCTCTACCTGTCTCGCTCCCATCGCCGACGAAATCCGATTGGTGCAGATCATCTCAGCCTTCTTATCCCGATTTTTTTCTCCCCGAATACCATCTCACTCCAGCAGAATCCCGTCTTCCATCCTTAATTACCATAATTTATAGCCAATCGGTTAATTAAAATATCTAAATACCATACGTGCATTATAAGACGAAAGAAGTGGTATTCTCTCACTCTCTTTTACTCACGTTCTCCCCAATGTTTGTCGTATAATAAAACGCATGCTACGATCCATACCTTATAAATATTAAGTGGTTTATGGACTCGCGGTCCCTCCCTCCTCCATCGCATACATCTGCGGTTCGTCTCAATCCATTAATTATTTATCGCGTCAACTTATAAAGAGCCACTCGCGGTTTTATTTGACATTGCCGAAGCCAACTTGATTTTCAAACTGAATTCACTTTCACTTTGGTTAGATATACGCACGTATGCACGATATATGTCCAGTTGGATGTATTTATGGTGACTACTGATTGACCAAAGAAGGGTTTGAAAAACAACAAATGTTGGAGATTGTACTTGAATGCAGGAGGGGGTGAGGAACTGGGTTAAAATATGCCTGCGATTCTTCTGAGATTCATTTCAATTCAATGATCATTGCATCCATAAATGCAGGAATTTTTTATCCTGATAACGTCATCAGGGAGAAGAAGAGAAATGAGGATTACGGAAATAATAATTGTTCGTCCGATAATTTGCGAAGTGATCAAGAATCTCCAGGAAATCTTGGTGTTCAGAATTGTTTAAAATTTATCCATGCGAATCCAGGGAAGTGGTCAGTGTTGATGGTTAGAGTACAGCAGGTCGTCACGTTGTCTCGATGCACCCTATCCTGGATATATCTTACACGCGGAAAAACTCCCATCCCAAAAGCCCATCGTGTAGAAAGGGATATAAGAACGCCCTGGCTCCGTTGGAGACTGGGCAGAATGGGAAGAGGGAAGTTGCTTGCTGGAGACAGCGGAAGAAAAATAGCGGAAGTCATCGACCTCCAAGGGGCTATATATCACGCGAGAGAGGTTTGCTAGGAGAATGAAAGAATAAGAGGAGAGTGCAAGGCAAGAGGCAGTGAAACTGTAAAAGGTAAATGGAAACTACAAAAATTCCCCTGAGACACATCTTCATCCTTTTAATTATCAATTTTAGTCGTCTTCCACAACAGCCAAACGGTTATGAACTTGACGAAATCGAGGAATACATCTGAGAATAGCGTAAAATCGTGCTGTATGAATTATGACATCCGGCACATCCTGTATCACATTCATGGATGACCAATAGTTTCATCGAGGAATTGTTGAAGCTTCCGTTACACATTTCCGCTTTCCGTTCCGCCGAGAATCGTCCTCATTTCACCCTCCCAACTTCTCTCATAAACGCAGTAAGGGAAACTGTTGTGCCTCTTGGTCCTGCATCCCCTTCACCATCAACCGTTTCAGAATTAATGCCAAACGATTCAGGATGAAGAATGATGAAGAATTTCTCTATCTCCAATCGTGATATTCAATGGCCCGAGGCAAATTAGAAGACACCCCATCGACGCTCCAGCCCCGTATCCTTATCACAACGTTCCCCTCCTAATTAAACCGTCAATTTTGAGTCGCCAGAGGCAGCAGTAACTCGATGGTTATACCTTCAAATCTCAGGGATGAAAGTTGGTTACTGAAACTAACTCCGGAAACTGATGGTTGTTAGGTGGAGTCTTCATATCTATCACGGCTGCTTGTAGTTAAGCAACTCTCCTTCTTTCTCCCTCTTCTGTTCGGTGTCTTGCTCTTCAATACTTTTGTCTCTTCTTTTTCCTCCTTATCTAACTTAATAATAGTGGCAGGAGGATGTAGGAAGCGAACTTGTGGCAAAATGACTTGATTCATCAAAACGAGTGACGAGTGAGGGAAATCTTCTGATAACAGATCCTTTTCAACTCGCCAATTCTGACCGTCTTTGACCAAGATGTTTTAAATCTGCTGCAGAAAGCTCACTTTCGGAGAATGACTTGATCTATTCATCGAAACGAGTGACGAATGAGGAAAATCTTCTGATTAACAGATCCTTTTCAACTCGCCAATTTTGATCATCTTTGACCAAGATGTTTGGAATCTTCTGTAGAACTAACTTTTGGACAGTGACTTCGTTCTGTCAATCTATTCATCAGATGATTCACTTTGAGGTGATTGATGACTTCATGGAGTTTCACCAAATCAGTAAAAGTAATGTTTGTTAGGTAGTCTTCACATCTATCAGCAGCTCCCCTTCCGTCTCCTTCCTCTGCTCCTCCTGAAGCTCCTCCTCAATACACTTTTGCCTCACCTCTTTTCCCTCCTCACCCAACTTACCAACAGTTCATCCCAGCAGCTTCCGTATCCGCTATGGCAGTTGCCTTCGTCGAGGTTTCCCACTGTAGGAGGGAGGGCAATGCAACTTGCACGGTTAACTCCATAGAGAGGGGCACAACTCAGAGCAGTCGGTGTGTCGTCGCCGGGGAAAGTTCAGGAGGTGGATACCTCTCCCCCAGGAATTCCACAATCTCACACAGTCAAGTTTAAGGGTGGTACGCCTCTTCGGCTGGCAACACCGAATGTGTACGCTATAGACTTCTCCCCTTTACTTTATTCCTTACTCTCACGGTTTACTTGTACCTTCCACGCTCGCTTGCTCTCCTTCCCTCAGCGAGAGTGCCAGGCCACAACCATAAGTTACTACTAATGTTGTTCTCATGTTCAACGCTACCACCAGAGGGATTTCCCAACATTCTCTCTAGACCAGAAGGCTGGCATACTCTTTGTAGATCTTGCGGATGATTTAATTAGATTGATATGAGTGGGAGAATCAACGATGAATGTTCTTTTAGAATGATGATTTGAAAAAGTTATTTGCATCCTGAATTGAGGGAAATGGGTACTGCAGGGATTTGAACCCATGTCTTTCATTTTACTAATCTGATGGTTTATCAATTGCACTAGCAGCTGTTACATTTACCATCAAGTTTATCATCCTTATGCCATACACTTAGATTACGGAGGCACCTGAGATGAAGTTGTATAGATGTTGGTGTAGCACAAGTTTGGGCCGTCTCAAGGGAACAAATAAAATCTATGTTACTATAAAAAAAAACTTAACCAACATCTTTACAGCTGCCCATTCATCATTTCGTGATTTCTCCGCTTGGAATCCAGAAAATTCAAAAAATTCAATATTGCTTCCTCCGGGATTCGAACCTGTCACCTCACAACTCCACACCTCTTCAATTTCACCCCCACATCTAAGAGAATTGATATCCCACCAAGACGCGATGAGCTCGACTCCTGCCTAATTCACATCTTCCGAATAATTCACATCCATCCCCCAAAATTGGGTTAAAGACGTTGAACTTCGCCAATTCATTCTCCTCCTGAAGACGAATCACCCTTGCCATAAAATATGAAGTCGATGCACCCAAGCCCCTGGCCTCCATCCACACGGGATAAATATCCATTTCAAAATTGACCAGCTGGCACCGGAGCAGCCGTAACTCTCGATTCGTCGAGATGAATCTTCGGGTTTGTCTCGCCCCTTTTATAAACCCGGAATTGTTCCTCGGAGTCTTCTCAACGGTGTGGCACATCCTTGGGTGGAAAATGCCCGGGGTAACAGCCAGTGTAACGTGAAAATGACTCCCCTCTCTCGCTCTGTCTCACCCTCCGACAATAACAACATCCCCGACGGTACACTTTCTCGCAGCTTAGCGGACGGCAATTAACGGCTACCTCATTTACCCTCTAAATAAATTACGAAGGTACGCGAGTCACCGGCTAGATCCGGTGCAAAGGGTCCCACGGCGTACATGAGGGATGGAAAAATGGGGGGATGGGATGAGAGGGAAAAAGCGAGACCAACAAAACGGATACCCGGACTGATGCCGTCAGTGGGTTTATTGCATTACCGCTTGTTTTTCCTCAACTCGCTTGACGAAACTCGTGTGTAAACTTGTTGTTGGGGCGGCTTTGGGTTATTGCGATTGACCCTAGCTTCTGGATGTCTGAATGAATAAATGTTGATGGATTGGAGGTATGCAAGGCACCGAAGAAAAAGCTTGGGAATTTTTTTCGCGTCAGCTCGAGGACAATTTGGTGTTTTTGTGGAGAATTATCCGATTTAGCGGTATTTAAAATTTTTAGGGGCTGTTGTCTGCAGGAGTCGTTGGGAATTCGGTTCTGCAGATAAAAAATGTTTATGACTTCTGAAAATGAGTTTTCTATATTTTGGACGCTGTTAAAATATTTTTCACTGAAATTTCAAGGAATTTTTTCATTGAAAAATTGTCATTTGGGAAATTCCGTGCGAACTGTAAATTTCTGTTCAATTATTCATAAAAAATGAATGAATGTTCCCCTCAAAATTCATGTCAATTACGGAATTTTCGTCTTCAAAAATTTTTATTGAAGAAAATTCCCTATTTAAAACTTCTTGAAATAGTTTTTCAGCTACGTTTTCCAATTTTCTCTCCTTAATTAGAAAAATTTTCCCCAACCATCCTCCCCGGTATTAGCGACAGAATTGATGAACTTGTACAAAAACTTTCCATCTGTATCAAGAATTTTCCCATTTTTCGTGCGCTAATCCAGAAGGAGACGTCTGCCCTCCGCTCTGACATCTTAACGGTCAAATATTATTCGTCCCGAATTTATCATTCCTCACCACTTTCCGATATTATTATCATTTTCGTCTCCTCCACAGGCCTGACACCGCGTATTCCTCAATTTCCCCACATTGTTGCCGTCCCGGCGACTCCCCACAGCGCTGCACCACGATTTAATCACAATCCAAGCGGGCATCCCTCGTTAGTGAGAATATCTCTCCGAGTGGCCATAATACCCCGAGCAACATTCCACGGGGATATCTGAACTCTCTCGTACTTTTCTAAACCCCAAACACCCGTGGATCTATAATCTTTTTCGCTGAGACCTAGGACAAAGCCAGAGACTCGAGTTTTCTCCGCACCAGAGAGAGAGAGAGACCAGAGGCCGGACTAACCTCGACTGAATCGCTCCTGAAAAACACTCTTAAGGGAGAGAACGTTCGCAATAATTGTGATTTACGGCCACGGCCCCGTGGGTAAAGCAAAACGCGCGGCACTCTCCGCTTCGTTGTTGCTACGCTTTCCTTCCTTTTTTTTTCTTTTACTTGGAATACTTTTTTCTATTTCACGTTTTATTCTCAACAAATGCCGACAGCGAAATACCGACTGTTGCGATGAGGAAACGCCCGGGTCGTGATTGGAATCTGTTGGAAAATACTGGTATTGTGGTTTTTAATGAAAATTGAATAGTTGTAGATAATTTTTTAACATCAGACCGAAAAATCCAGAAAATTGTTCGAAATTTTTTTTTTCCCTAAATATTTCAGTTCGGAGTTCTATTTTTATTAAATGAATTTTTTATTTGCAATTAATAAAACATTTATTAATTATTTTGTCCTGTATTATTTTGTTTTTTATTTATTAATTTATTGATAAATTTTTATTAATTGCAAATAAAAAATTCATTTAATAAAAATTTATTTGGTTATAATAAAATAAAATTTCGATATAATAATAATAAATAATAATAATTTTATTTCAGTAAATGATTTATTTGATATAATTAAATCCGTTTTCTTGAATCAAGTAACCAAGTTCATTTATTTTTAATAATGACATTCACGAAATGAATGAAAAATTTCAAATAAATAATTTTTCTGGGCGTCTCCATCCGTCTCCATCCGTCGCACCGACTAGATGAGCGCAGTAGTTCTCTCCCTCCCCGCCTGGCGGCAGCAGCTCCGCTCGACGAGATAGGGCTAGCGGGACACCCATCCAAACAATAAATAAACTAAATGCTTCTACTACTACTGTCGCCTTCTTCACCTCTTCATTTTTCCCGGATTTAATTTCCTCCCGAATCCTTCCTCCAGTCTGAGCACATAAATTCGAGGAAAGTACAGAAGATTAACGTTCATCGATAATACCGGGAGGAAAAAAGCAAAAGCCAATCGCGATTGATCGAGGTCGCCGTGAAAGTTTAGCATAAGAAAGAAACTATGGAATGAGGGGGGGGGAGGCTGGGTTTACTCGCACAATGGCCAAATATCTCTATCTTTCTTTCGCATCGGAGTCCTTGCAATGGATTCGGAGGGGGGAGCTTCGTCCAAGTGGATATAGGGTGGGACGCAATCAGTGCCCTTGATTTATCGAGGCAATATACATTAAGATACCAACATTAAAACTACCGGGGTAGTCGTTGATTCCCCCCACGGCCCCGCTCTTCACTCAGCCTCTCTCTAGCCATTGGCGGACTTGCGAGGGCTCCATTATCGCTCTGGTGATGACAGACTCGAGGATCGATTGGGAAAAGCTACTTCTTGGATTTTAGACTCCGGTTTTTGGGGAATAATATTCGAGGAATTATTCATCATTCGGATTTTGGGTATTTAGTTATTTTAATAATGAGATTGACTTCGAGAATGAGATTAACTCAATGACTAATCATCATTTTCTCATTTGTTAATTGAAAAATTTAGTTTTCGGGTTCAATGGAGCACGCGTGCGATGCACTCAAGGAAAATTTCCCTAAATTCATCGCTTCTTTCAATTTATGCGTGAAAATAATTTACATAATGAGATTAAATCAATGATTAATGATTAGTTTTTTCATGTTTTCGTTAAAAAATTTAGTCTTTTCGGGTTCAGTGGAGCAACATTTCCCTAAATTGATCGCTTCTTTGAATTCATGAATAAAAATTATGGGATTAATTCGGAGAATTCGAAAAACGAATGAAATTTTCCCCCAGAAAAACACAAAAACACAGCACGTCGAGTCTTCGCGGTGAATAAATCACTCGCTATCGATGAGCATCGATCAAGTGATGTTCGAGAAAACTTGGGGAAATGCCCATGTACCGTAAATGGGATATTGCAGAAGGGAAGACTCGACGTGCTTGTCCAGTTGTCGTCTGCCAATTACGGAACAGAGTTCTAACCGTAGTAACGTGTAGTGTTTCCGCCATTGTCCGCAGGTCCAAGCGGTGCATACAGTCCGGACGCGACGATGGGCTACATGATGGACGGACAAGCCGCCAGTATGATGCACCGACCCCCTGGGGATCCAACCTTCCACAACCAGTATCATTATCCACCTGAATATTATGGACACCACTTATAAAGGTAAATTTCATCATTAATTATTTTATTCAATTAAAAGTTGAGGATTGTCGGGACTTTTTGGAGCGGAGTTTAATTATTTTGCTGAGGGGGTCGTATTCTGGGGGTTTTCAGTCGATTTTAGAGAAGAATTCCGCAGGGAAGTGAAAATTTTTATGGAAAATTTACCGACAGAAATTATTTTATAGAAAAAATCATTGAAATTTCTACAGAAATTCTTCAACCTCAAGTTTTTATGTTTTTTTCACCCGATTTTTCTTGTTTAGAATTAAAAAATAAAAAAAAATTAAGGAATCTTCTCGATTGAACATTTCTATTGAAAAAAACAATCGATAAACTGCGAAACAGTAAATTTCTTCATTAATTATGTTATTCAATTAAAAATTTGGGGGGGGGATTTTTTTTTGGAATTTCTACTGAATTTATCGAAGAATTTCGCAGCTTTAACAGAAAATTTTCGCAACAACCACAGGAATTTAATTCCCCCCCAAAATCTTCGTGATTCCCCCCTTCAATTCCCCCCTCCAAAATCCAAATTAACCGTCGCCCCGAAATTTCCTTCTGTTCCAGCTAAAACCCTAGCTAAATGGTGCAGTATAACCCGCGGGTGACGGAGTCCCCGGACCCCGAGAGCCCGGAAAACCCTAGAATCGCAACAAAGCATCCCCAGATCTCGCGGCAACGACACACGTCTCGGCCTGGAGTATCTCCACCCCGAGAGCTCCCGCAGCCGCGGGAAATCGCGAACGAATCTCCAGTCCCGGAAGTGACGGCCAGTGTCCCTCCCCTCCAGTGACGCACACGCCCGTCCCTTCGGCGCGAGGATGCACTCAACGACCCAATGAGAACCCCGTGAGCCCCTAAAAAGGTAACGAACAAGAGCGAAAAAAAACTTCGAGGAAAAAAAAAATTGCAAAAACGCGGCCAAAGGATTTCGACGACGAGTGAAATGAAAAAAAAAAATATATATATATATTCGGTCGCTGGAACGAAAAGGAATCAAGAATGAAAAAGGATAAATAAAAAATTCATGTGATTGTTCTTTGTACAAATATTGCGGTGTAATATTGTAGTGATTGAGATATAAATGTTAAATTTTAATACAATCGCAATCGACGGAGGATAAACGAGAGAGGACTATATTATTGAAATATAGTGATAGTTAAATTAGCGGGCATGTACATTACCTGGTGTTCCGCGAGACATGAGACATGAGAAAAGTCTGCGCTCAGTGACTTTAATCATCCAAACCCCCTGAAAAGGGTTGAGATAATTCACGGAATGAAGTGATGAGTTGAAAATACGAAATTTCCATCGAGAGAAATTGATGGAGCAAATCAATGCGAGTTTAAAATTTGTGTGTGACCAGATTCCCGCAGCGTCGACATTTTCTCGACTTAGGAGACATTAAAAATTTGTACAGTTCTTAATTATTATTAAATTTAATGTTAATGAAAACCAACCGAAGCAATGAAGGGATACATGTATAATAGTCTCCTCACTGTGATTCGCCGTTTGGATGCGCTAAAGTAATTCAATTTAATGACTCAGTGGTCACTAAATCAACTAGTGTCTCGATTAATTGGCATCTGAATATTTTTTCATTGATTTGAAAAATTTGGGAGAAATGACAGTGAGGGGAGCACAGAGGGGCGAACAGAGGCTACCACTCGTCCTAGAGATAATTAAAAATTAATAATAATAATTTACTATAATATATTGTGTATAAATAGTTAATTGAAAATTGAGAAAGGGATGAATTTTTGGAAAAAATGGGGAGAGAAAAGAAAAATGGAAAAATTATTAATGGGAAGAAGCGTGAGAGGTTTCAACAGTGCGAATGGATGAGAAAGTGAGAGATTGATGAAAATTATTTGGGAAATTTTTTTTCTCGTGTGGACAAGTCTAGTGCAAGAGCGAGTGGAGAGAGGAGAGTGAGAACGTACAAAAAATGACAGTTAGGTGAAATTTTAATCCGGACGAAGGACGAGATTGGAGAGACGGGAAAGGCAATGTATCATAACTAAATAGACATATTCAAATTTTTAGGTAATTAGGGCCTGAAAGTATTTCGTTGACATCCCTCTCGTTCGATCTTTTTTTTTATTCATTTGGTTGATGAGAAATATTTTCTCTATTTGCAGACGTCCACATCCCACGTTCGACTGAATCCGTTCCTTCTTCCATGAATTTTACAAACATGATAATTTGACATAGTTTCGTCCCTTTATTCCCCCCCCCCCCCAAACACTCCCACAAAAGGGTAATTATATATTTCTATATCGAAGTAATTATCGCGCGCGCGTCCTTCATATACGTAAAAGACAATTTAATGGAGGGGTTATCACAGGAATGATATTATTGTTGAATTGAAACACTTGAATCTTTGATTGAGACTTAGTTTTTTACATAAAACATACGTGGGAAGGATCTATCAATCACGAAACATTCTTCATTTTTCTCTTGAGAGATGAGGAATCATAATCACTCTGGATATACGAGAAGAAATTCAATACAGGTGAATGCATACGTGAAAATGTATTTTTAGAATTTCCAGTGAGTGAGGGATTCGTCAAGCAAAAAAAAAACACACGAGTGATGAAAAAAATTAACAAAAACATTAATTTTTTGAAATGTGGAATTGTATTTTCACTAAAATGATCCCTCACTCATCTGATCAATCGCGAATTTTAAATGTTCAAAGTCGAAGGCTTTGGCTCGTCGAGTTTTTATTTATAATCAACAGACACAATTTTTATTTACATCAGGATTTTTGTCCACTACTCGATGTGTCAATCTCCCTGACGTCCCTCGAGCCAGAGCCCATCGATGCCCTAGTATACTGAAGCAAAAAGTTTAAACAAAATGAAAAAAAAACCCACGTATACCGAAAGACTCAGGTGCAAATGTCTACCATTCATCATCTTGATTAATTGGCGTTAGAATCGTCTGTCTCGTGTTTCTCGATTTGCATTGAAAAAATATTTCCAAGTCAGCTAGAGGCGTCAGATATTTTCCCATTCGAAAAACTACACATCTCAAAGTAAATTTTACAGACTCGAACCCCTTCGCATTAAGGAACTCAACGTTTCTTGTCTTTGCTCTGCGCGGAGAGAAAAATTCACAGAAAATTACCAGAAAAAAACGTAAAAATTACGTTTCGAAACGCAATCCGCCAGCGGAGTAAAATTCAATAGAAAGTGTGAGTCGAAATTGAAATTGTACGAATCGGAACGTAAACTGATGACTCACCGCTGTAGGGACAAGTCGTTCCGTAATTTTTCCCCAACGATTGAGAAATTTGACGGAACGCAACGGAGAAATAACTCACCAGCTTCATAAAAATTGCTGAGCGTTCAAGAATTTTTTATTTCGGAGGCACAATACATCGGGAAGTTTCTGTAAGATTTTACTTCATCGGGAAAAATTACGTGACAATTTCGTACTTTGTTCGATGATGAAACTGAGAATTCACTGGACGTTTCAGATTTCCTCTCTTCCATTGCTATAAAAATTGTCGGAAAACGATTCCCCTGAATTAAACTGAATATTTCTCTCCGTGCGAAAAATTATTCCCCCCCTTTTTTAAATAACTGACGAAGAAATACTGACGGAATTGCTGGATCAACCGTCCCCGCCCTTATCACGAAAATCGATGAATTTTTCATTTTAATGAAATTGTATTTGTTGACAAGTAGATTATTTAATTTTGTTGTAAAATCGATTTAACATGATAACGGGTGTGACGAAGCGTGACTCAAACATCTAGCTGATTATTTTGTGACCATTAATCACGGCAAAAACCAGTTGTCGTCGCTGCAGCCAATAGTGGTGTACAATTATCACTCGTTTCGTGCATTTCTTTCGCATCAGAAATTTGCCAATCGCGAATCAGGGGCAAGGGCAGTGCGTTAACAAGCGTGAGAACACGATGGCATAATTTCGATAATTCTATCGATGTTTTTTAAATCGTTGAAAATTTTTTTCAATGCACATCAACGCGTGACGCCACGATTCGACGCATTGGCTGTTCGTTTATGAAATGAGTTCATTCGATTGAATCATCGCCTTAAAAAATGTATACGAAGTAACAGTTAAGGTATCTAAGTAATAATCGTGTTAGAGGATTTTAAATCTAAACAGATGATTGATGAATTAAATCCGAGTTTTTATGCGCCGCGATACGAGAAGAAATGATTTTAAAAATGATGAAAAAATAAACTGGTGATTGGATGATGTGTGTGTGTGAGAGAGAGGGAGTGCGTGGAATGGAATGTTCACTGTGAATGACTGATATTGGGAAGGAAAAAAGTCTTGGTGAAAGAAAAAATAGATAAAACCGAAACTGGAATAAATCGATGTGATTGAGAGAGAGAAAGGGTGGTGAAACTTGAGAGAGTAATGTATAATAATTATTGTATAATTATGAATGATGATAATATGATTATGACGTTCATCATAATGATAAATGATAATGATAATGATGATGTATAATAAGCTAAAATTTATTGTATCGGTATGGAATCAGATTTTTTCCACTGTTTGCGCATTGATGACTATTGACACCTAAGTAAAGAATGGCAAATAAATTAAAGAAAAAAATATTCAAAACATTTCTCATTGTGTTCTGCTTTGTAAATTTACCGAGGATACTTCTACTTGCCTGATGGGAGCAAAATAAAAATCAACCAAAATACTAATGAATATTGGCATAATTTTTTCTGTGACATCTTTCATTCGTTTCTTTCAGGTTTACATTTTTGGAAATATCTCGAGAAGAAATTGATTTAGGAGAAAACGGCATAGGAACTTTTTGTAGCTGATGAAATTTCACATAAAAAATTTCTTGTGGTATTTTCTCCTAAGATGAATGATTCACGAGATAATTGACACTGAAATTCACATTTAAAAAATTCTCACCTGAGAATGGCAAATAAATTAAAGAAAAAAATATTCAAAACATTTCTCATTGTGTTCTGCTTTGTAAATTTACCGAGGATACTTCTACTTGCCTGATGGGAGCAAAATAAAAATCAACCAAAATGCTAATGAATATTTGCTTTATTTTTTCTGTGACATCTTTCATTCATTTTTTTCAGGTTTACATTTTTGGAAATATCTCGAGAAGAAATTGATTTAGGAGAAAACGGCATAGGAACTTTTTGTAGCTGATGAAATTTCACATAAAAAATTTCTTGTGGTATTTTCTCCTAAGATGAATGATTCACGAGATAATTGACACTGAAATTCACATTTAAAAAATTCTCACCTGAGAATGGCAAATACATTAAAGAAAAAAAATATTTAAAACATTTCTCATTGTGTTTTGCTTTGTAAATTTACCGAAGATATTTCTACTTGCCTGATGGAAGCAAAATAAAAATCAAACAAAATACTAATGAATATTTGCATTATTTTTTCTGTGACATCTTTCATTCATTTTTTTCAGGTTTACATTTTTGGAAATATCTCGAGAAGAAATTGATTTAGGAGAAAACGGCATGAGAACTTTTTGCAGCTGATGAAATTTCACATAAAAAATTTCTTATGGTATTTTCTCCTAAGATGAATGGTTCCCTAGATAATTGACATTATTCACATAAAAAAATTCGTTCATTTTGCAATTTCTCCTCACTAACTCCTGTGACAATGAAGAAAAAACGGAATTGTTATCGAACAAAATTTCCATCGAAAAATATTGAAAGGGCCAACATTTTCCACGACCAAAACTCCGCAAAAAAATCCAACAAAACGATGTAAAAAGGGCTCCAGTAAAATAAACGACAAAAGCAACACGTTTCACGTCAGAGAATATCTTGGGTAGCTTTAGTGTGGGCAGAGGGAGTTGGGGGGGTTGTTAGCGAGTCGTCGAATGGTTTCTGGTCTTTGTTATCCCCGTTTTGTGAAGTACCCCACCCTACGTATGTCCTAAAGGGTGTCAGAGGCTGTATAAAACGGGCATTTTGCTCGTACGAAACACGCAACATTCAACGAGAGATCCACCCAACTCCCGGCACCTTCGTTCTCTGTCTCTTGTAACCGAGGGCTTGAAATATGATAGGTTTTGGGTATAAAAGAGGGGTGGGATGCATGGATAGAAGGTGCCAATTACCGTTGATGGTTATTCCATGGAAATGGACCTTGTTAGTTGTGCAAGTCGAGAATCAAGCCAAAAGACACCAATTATTTTTGACTGTTCCAGGGACTATGGGTACACAGATAACGATCATAAAAAATCCGTTATCATTTCTTGTTGCATTCGAATATAGTGAAAATCAAGCAAAAAATGAATTTCTTTTTCAATCAAAAAATAGAGCGGGATGAATTTTGAAAAATGCGGATGGATGAGGAAATGAGGGATTAATGAACATTATTTGGGAAATTTTTTTTCTCGTGCGGGCAAGACTAGCGCAAGAGAGAGTGAGAACGTACAAAAAATGACAGGTGAAATTTTAATCCGGACGAAGGACGAGATTGGAAAGACGGAAAGGCAATGTATCATAACTAAATAGACATATTCAAATTTTTAGGTAATTAGGGCCTGAAAGTATTTCGTTGACATCCCTCTCGTTCGATCTTTTTTTTATTCATTTGGTTGATGAGAAATATTTTCTCTATTTGCAGACGTCCACATCCCACGTTCGACTGAATCCGTTCCTTCTTCCATGAATTTTAAAAACATGATAATTTGACATAGTTTCGTCCCTTTATTCCCCCCCCCCCCCAAACACTCCCACAAAAGGGTAATTATATATTTCTATATCGAAGTAATTATCGCGCGCGCGTCCTTCATATACGTAAAAGACAATTTAATGGAGGGGTTATCACAGGAATGATGTTATTTTTTAGTTGAAACACTTGAATCTTTGATTGAGACTTAGTTTTTTACATGAAACACACGTGGGAAGGATCTATCAATCACGAGACATTCTTCATTTTTCTCTTGAGAGATGAGGAATCATAATCGCTCTGAATATACGAGAAGAAATTCAATACAGGTGAATGCATACGTGAAAATGTATTTTTAGAATTTCCAGTGAGTGAGGGATTCGTCGAGCAAAACAAGAAATTCACTCGAGTGATGAAAAAAATTAACAAAGCCATCAATTTTCTAAAATACGAATGAATAAGGAAAATTTCAGCATCGAGACAAATTCATTTAATTATTGAACTTTTTCATTCCTCGTTTGAGAGATGAATCTTAATTATTCTGGATGTAATGAGGAAGAAATTCAACGCAGGTAAATACATGAAGTATATTTTTTTGAATATAAGCCTTTTAAAAATGAAACTTTTTTTTTTTTTTTTTTTAATGCTTATTTTATATCGCTTCGGGTCTGATGAGACTATATGGCGATTGATCAAGACTTTAAAAATGGTTAGATCTCACCATTCTACCCGGCCAGGAATCGAACCTGGAACCTATCCGTTGTGAGGCAACGACCTTAACCACTAAAAAAAAAAAAAAAAATGAAACTTTAAAAAAATTTGTGTTGCGCAAGGAGAAAATGAAAAAGAGAAAAAACTTTTTGAGTGAAAGACAGTAGTCCTCGTAAAATTGAACGTATCGTGGGAGAGAGGCGATATATCACGCGTACCCGATGCCTACTAGCAAACAATCTCGTAATGGCTCCGGGACTGAGACTGGTGGCGCAGTAATGAGATATTAGAGGCGGCACGAGGGAGTGGCCACTTTGGCAACAAGAGAAAGACGGTTGTAGTCTCACTTTGGTTTAATACACCACTGGTATATAAGGGTGTTACGGGAATACTGGGCCCGCGAGGGGTATTGCTTTTCCTCATGGGATACCATTATAACGTTGCATTATTATACCTCATTTTTCTCTCTCTTTGCCCTCTGAAAATATCAATGACAACGAAAATCAACAAATAGTATTTTTTTCCTTCGTTAGAAGATTTTAAACATTATATTATTGAGTGATTATCATATTGAATTTTATTAACTGTTATTACTCATTCCTTAATGAAGAACAATACCACTTTTAATTATTATTTATATTCAGAAGTAGTTAACAGCGTAAAATCAACAACAAATGGTCACAAATCGTCTTAAAACAATTAAATTTCAATAAAAAATTTGTTATTTATTGTTACATTATTGTTTTATCGTCATCTTAAACATGATTGATTGTTATTATTCATTTGTTACCGCAGAAAAATAGTATTTTACATAATTATTCATATAAAAAAATAGTTAACAGAATAAAATCAACAACAAGTGCTCAAAAATCTCAAAATATTTAATTTTCAATCAAAAAAATCTGTTACTTATCATTGCATCATTATTCATCCTCATATTAAACATGATAAATTGTTATTATTCACCTCTCAACCCATAAAAATACAGTTTTACATGCTTATGCGCATAAAAAAATGTGAATAGCATAGGATCACCAAAAAATGCTAAAAAATCGTTTCAAAATATTTTAATAACTAAAAAAAACCCAAATATCATGCCATCGTCATTCGTTAGGCAGTCGACGTTGCGCGTCCGCCGACAATAGCCAACGAGCGAAGGCATTTCACCCTGACAGAGGAATGGGTGCACATCAGAATCATCCGTAGTACATAAACCCCTATGTACGTCCTGGCACATGGAGGAGTGAGAGAGACACTGGAAATTTAGGCGTAAGACTTGGCTGCCCCATGAGCGCGGACAGGAGGGTTATACTCAAATGTGTGCGGATACGGACGCTGGAGGAGAATCAAGCGAGAGTCAGGCTCTCCTCTCTGCACAACCCCACGAATGGACAAATGGGTGTCCCTGCATATGTAAAAGCACCGCTGTTCGGCTCACCCTCGGCTGGCCATTTGTCAATGTCAAGGCGCGAGCGCGGTATCCATGGTTACGGGGGGGTATCCCCTCTACGCTTGTGAGCCGAGCGGAGCCGAGCCGAGTGAGGGGTGCCTCGCGCTACTGACCCCCGCACCACCCTCTGCCGTCCTTATCGCGGATTTTTCCCTTTCCGCGGCCGGAGCATGCGCCGCGCTCCCAACGGAGCTTCCGCGGCTCGACGGCCGCGCTGGGGGCGCCTCAGGATAATGCGGAGCGCGGGTGGACTTCACACAGATAAATTATTTGTTTCATTTATATAAAGAAGTTTATTTAAATAGTACGAAATGTATTTTTAAAAAAATTGAATGAAGAATTTTATTATTAGTTTTGTTTATTGTAAATAAAGGTTTTTCTACTGTTAATAAAGATTTATTTGAATCAAATAATTTTTTTCTTTGAACTAAATGTGAATTGTTAAAACACACTGGGAATTTTTTCAAATACAGGAAAATGTATTTTTTTTTCAATAAAAAAAATGTTTATTTGAACTAATTAAACTGTGTATTTGATTTTTGAAAATCATTTACTTAAAAGAGATAAATTGTTTTTTCAAATTTAATAAAAATTTTGTTTGGAATAAATAAAGTGTGTGTTTAATTCAAGTTAATCCTTCTTCTTTAAATATGTAAAAAAGTTGATTCATTTGTAATGAAAATATTCTTGAAATAAATAAAAAATTCTTAAATCGTCGATTACCTTCTCGTTGCCAATTCTTTTCAGCAAATAGCCTTTTTTTCTAATCACAGAATATTTTATTATATAATACTTTATTATTTATTATTTAAAAAACAGAAAAAAACAAATTTGAGTTTTTGAAAAATATTTATAAATTCAAAATCACTGAAAATAAAATTTTTTCATCTGATCCTTAGAAAAAATCATCGCATAATTAGTCATAAATAATTTCTCCAAATTTTCAAAATAAAGAGAATTTAAGTTACAAAATGTCAATAGAAATTGATCAGTTTTTCATTCAATTAATGAATTCCCAATTAATTAATGTGATAATTTATGTATAATTTATCTGAAATTATTCATCGACGATTTTAGGTTGCAATTGCAAACACATTTGTAGTCTTTAATAATTGAGCGTCATGAAATTGTTTGATTGCAGAAAATGTAACCGTCAATGTCAATTATTATCCTCAATTATAGTCTGAATGACTGATTGAATTTTTAACGTGTTGATTAATAATTCATCCCAGATATTTCCATGAGCATAAATGACTGAAGCTGAACGTCAGATAATCGGTTATCAATGAAATGATTTTACGAATTCAAGGAAACACGAGTCCATCAGCCCAGGAAGTGGAAATAGCCGGGAATTAGTCGGACCAGGTATTTAAAGGTAACTACAGGTATTAAATTTCCTCGATCATTAATTGCTCCTCATTGAAACATCGGCAGCTGAATAACTATTCTCTCCGATAATTCAAGGATTGCCCTTTGAAAAATTTAGATCATTTCCGATTATTCATTACTCGACTATTTCATCTGGACGTCAACAAAAAAAACTCTCATAGAATTCGTAAAATTATTTCGTTAAAAATTCACTGAATCGGATAATTTATTTATCATCATTCCGATGAGAATTTTTTATAAAAAGACAATTTAATTATTTAAATGTGAAGTAATTAATCAAGAATAATTAATCAATTATTTTTCACTGAAATGAAAATAATTAAGGGAATATTTTCGTAATCATGAGGATTGAAAATTAAATTATTCAAGAGAGAGATGATGATGTCAAGAGAATAATGATAAAGTATTAATTTAAATAAAATTTTTCCCTAGAAATTTGACCAAAATTTTACTTGAATCAGGGATAATTTTTTAAAAATTGAGACACATTTTCTCTTATTTTATTTTTATTATTCATTTTAATTTTTCAATATTTAATTGCGAAATTATTTTCAATTGAAATGGGAACAATCATGTGAATATTTCTGTAAACAATGAGGGTTGAAAATAAAAATGAGAAATTATAGTGTAATTATTAATTTTAATAAATAATTTCCAAGCATTAATAAAACTGAAACTCCCAGTTTCCACTAAAAATACAATTGAAATTTGCAAACTCCACCAGTACATCAAAACTATCAGTCAAAAACCGCCCCCATCAATAAAAAAAATGACAGACAAAGGAAGAGCGAGCCCCTGAATGTTTAAACCTCATCATGAAGAAAGTAGTAACAGTGCTTGAATGATACGACAGTACATTTAAGTGGAAAGTGTCTAGCATTTCCCCACAACTCCGAGCATTCCCGTTCCTGTTCCACTCCGTTCTCCCGAGTTCCATGCAAACCCAGTTGAACCAGAGGAGCCTATATACGCACAAGTGAAACGTGGGTGGGTTATAACGACTGCACAGCAAGACAGCTCGCTTAAATATGCAGAATGGGCGGCGGCAGAGAGAGAGTGAGAGAGAGAGCGAGAGAGCGAGAGAGAGAGTGAGAGAGCGAGAGAGAGGGACAGGCATTGTAGCGTGCCTGCGGAGAGTGCAAGGGGCTGCGAACTCACGACTGAGGGAAAATGAAGGGAAGAGGCGTCGTGTGAGTCGAGCCGAAAGGGGCTGAAGAGGGAGCGAGGGGGGGGGCGGGAGGGGATTGTTGGAGGGTTGAAAACTGGAGAAGTGGGCGAGTTACTGGCGCATGCGTCCCCCGTAATGATTGACTGGCTCGCTGGCAGCCAACAGACAGACGTTGGCCCGCCACCCCCCGGCTATCCGCCCAACTGCCACCTCCATCCACCCCTCCACCATTCGCCACCCCCTCCCGCGGCCCTCCCTCCCTGCCCTATCACTCCGCCGAGCGAAAATGCGAAAAAAGAAGAAATAAACGATACAATGCCTTTATTCTAGATCTTCTCTATTTTTCTATCCCCCAGACTTTTTTAGTTTTTTTTCGTACCCCCGGAGTCTTCCAATCTCTTCTTTCTTTTCGCTGAGGACTTTTTGCTACTTTTTTTTGTAAGTTTATCAGCTCGACTTCTTTCGTTTGTCGTCTGATGCTTCTCCGGTTGCAGGGAATTTTCGCGATTTTTTAAAATTGAGTTGATTTTTCGGGGCGTTTTGCAGATTTTTTCGAGGAATTATTCATATTTTTGGAATTGGGGATTGTCGGGGTTTTTTATTTTTTGAGTTGTAAATTATTTTGGCAATTTTTATTGAATAATTGGGATTAAATTTATAGTTGAAAAATTTAATTCATTAATTAATTGGGTAATTTATTGTTGTTTATTGTTATTTGTTATTAAATTTATTGTTCCACTGAAATTTTAATTAAACTATCAATTTTAAATGAGGAAAATCCCTGAAATTCCAATGCAACTGTGAGTGAATAAAAATTCACAAAAAGTAATAAATTTCAAATTTTGAAAATAAAAATTATTGCATAAAAATTGGAAACACCTCGTAAAATTAATTTAGCAGTAATTTAATTTCTTGTTTAACTCATTTTTTCCATTCGTAGGGATTTCTTGACTCTGAAAAAATGTAATTTTTATTGTTTTATCAATGTTCAAATAAAGAAGACGAAAAACGCGAAAAATTTCGTCTCCTCCCCCTTTCATCTCCTCCATTCCCCTTACTCCCACATTTTTACTTTTTAATATCTTTTTCTATTTATCCTCATTTTTGCTCTTTTTTTTCTGCTACGGCGTTTAATCCAATACCGGCCAGGCGTCCATCAAGCCCCCGCTCTCGCGAACGCAAAGGTTTTGTCCCGTGGGCTATCGCTGTACACCATCCAGACTCTCCACCACACATGTACCCCGGCATTCAACCTAGACGTTTAAATACACCAGTATGAGTGAGAGAGTACGCGTATGCTCGGTGTTGTCGCATAAAGCGTAAAACCAACGTGAATTACGGTTGTATCGCGTTACAGGCTCTCTCGTGGCAGTTGGCGTTCGACAATTCCCGTTGTACTTCCCCCCTTTTTTTAACCGAATTTATGCTTTTTTCTGTGACACATTTTTTCCAGAAATGTCAAATGCACTAGCCCTTTTCCCCGAAATTAAAACATTGTCGGAAAATTATTCCAACAGCCGGAGAAGTCGCTCAAGAACGAGATAGTAATGATTTATTACCGCTCAGGGATTTAAATTGATTTTTAAAAATTTGATTTTTTTTTAATGAGAAAGTTCTCTCATGGAAAAATATATTTAATAAATATATAATATAGGCCAATTCCACATATGAACTATATAATTTTCAGAATACATAATTTTATATTTTTATTTTTATATTTTTCCGTATGGGTTTTGTTATTTGGTAATTATAAAAATTTAAAAAAAATAAAAAATATATATTAAAAGGGGGGAACCCTTTTTTTAACCGAATTTATGCTTTTTTCTGTGACACATTTTTTCCAGAAATGTCAAATGCACTAGCCATTTTCCCCGAAATTAAAACATTGTCGGAAAATTATTCCAACAACCGGAGAAGTCGCTCAAGAACGAGATAGTAATGATTTATTACCGCTCTGGGATTGAAATTGATTTTTCAAAATTTGATTTTTTTTAAATGAGAAAGTTCTCTCATGGAAAAATATATTTAAAAAATATATAATATAGGCCAATTCCATATATGAAGTATATAATTTTCAAAATACATAATTGTATATTTTTATTTTTATATTTTTCCGTATGGGTTTTTATTTGGTAATTATAAAAATAAAAAAAATAAAAAATATATATTATATTTTTATCATATAATAAAAATATTCATTTTTAATAAAAAAAAATAATTTTTTAAAATGAAATATAATAATGAAATTTTTTTCCCAAACAAAAATTGTGCCGTCGAAATTATTTAGTTTAAACAACAAAATTGTAAAAAATTGTAGTTTCCTCTCGAAGTTCTCATTTACCCCACAAAAATTATAATTGTTTATTGTCCAAAGTGCACTCGCAAAAATAAATTCCACAATATCGTCCTCAAATGAATAAAAAACGCAAATGGGAAAAAAAATGATATAAGAATTTTCTGCATCACGTAGGATAAAACGTTGAGCTATTAATTACACTCACCCAGTGTAAAACCCAGCGTGTGCACACGCGTGATGCCTTGGGTTGTAAGGCCATTTACGGGATTTCAAGCCCGTTTGAGCGTGTAACCGTGCAAATACAAATTTGTTCGCACTTAAATTCCACAGTGTGGATTTATCGCACTGGCCCGTGAGGTTGGTATCACCCCGTGGTGTTTTCATATGTGGTTTGGCGAGAGAGAAAAAAAAAATGCCCCGTTGTCGTGACACGAAAACACCGGGAACGTTCGTGATACTTGCGCGTGTGTCCTCCGGGCTCAATGTCGCTGGCTTGCTCTCTCATACTTCGGTTATTTATGAAATTAACGCGAGGCGAATGTTACTCTGGCCGCGAAATTCGCTGGATCCTTGATTTCTCCAGGACATTAAGCGAAAAATTCACGAAAAATTAAAGACGAGAAAAATTCCCCCCAAACAAAATCAATCTCGAAATAATTTATTCCTCCCCAAGCCCTCCGCAAAAGGCAGAGCGGAGCATTGAAGGGACAGTAGAATGAGTAATGGAGGCTGATCGGCACCGGCAACACTGGGATTTGGTTTACAATTGGGGTTGAAAGTGTTATCCGTACACAGGAGTGGAGAGTCGAGTGTAACAACGCTATTGGCGCCCAGATGGTACGTACCACCGCAAGAGTTTGGCTTCTGTAAACACTCGGTGACTCTGTCTGGCCTAACCCCCCTCGTGCCACCGCGCGTTTCTTCCATTTGCCGATGTGCAACTGGGCCGAACCTTCATCAAAATCTTTTCCATGAACAAACGGAGTAACTGAAACAACAGCAGGTGTCCCCAAAGTACTTCTCAACGAGAGAGACTGTCCGGGGGAGATGTATGGCTGTTGTTGCGGGGGATGAGGGTGCGCAGGGATTTTATTTACAAGCCTTGGAGGGATTTATGTCGATGTGAGAGCGTAATTTTTATTGTTGGATTTTTTTTGTTATTTTATGGAGACTTTTGCCGAGATAATTTAACATAATTATTCGAAAATCACGCGTTTTGGAGAATTTTCTTTCGATATGACGTCATTACACCGCACGCGTGGCGCCACGGACGCATTTTTCGAGGTGTGCGCATGCGCACATGCGCGCGCGGCAATTGACTAGGTTGAGTAATCAGGGTTATGTTGTGATGTTATTACTGATTTCAACTAAACTATTTCAACGAAGTAATCATATTTAAATGAGATTAATTTAATTAACATTAAATGAACTGTTTTATTCGATTGCTGAATCACTATACGAACGACAAAAAATAATTTACAGCATTGAAATGAATTTAATCTCCGCAATTACTTGAAAAAATTTATACAAATATAAATAATAATATGTAAACAATATAAATAGATATATAATATATAAATAATAAATTGACAAATTAAAAACTTGATTGTGTCTGCAAACATTGAAATTATCCGTATCGCATATGTTCAAGAAATCCACCCCCTTTCACTTTTACGTGTCGTTATTTCCCATCCCCTCAACCCCTTTGTATATGCGCAATGAAAATCCTGAGGGCAAAACATGTGTGTGGTTTTCAAACAGAAAGAAAGAGGGAGATAAAAGGTGGAGGAACTTTATATCCACTGGGCGTAAATTAATGGACGAGTATTATACGCGTAATCCCGTTTTCAGGCTACAGTAAACAGCGTTTGGGACGCGCTCTTGCCGAGTCTTACGCAACGATAAATAATGATGTAAGCTTCGAGCTCTAGATCTAACTGAACCTGTGGATTAGCTGACCCCCCGCCAAATTTTTTGTTTTCATACTTTTGTCTCGGTTATCCGGCATTTTTTAATCGAAGAAAATTTCCATGAAACGCGGGGAAATTATTGTCACTTTTTTTTCGTTGAATAAATCGTTGATTTATTTTTTTTTAATTTCTTTGGATCGAACCAACGATTTATTCCACAGAATTAAAGTATTTTCGTCGAAAGGAGCAGAAGAATTTCAAGTAAACAGTTTTACGAGATAAAAAACATTGAGAGGCCGGAAGAGCGTGAAAAAACAACAAGAAAAACCTGACAAATGGTTTTTAAAAATAGTCTCCACCGATATCATCCAACAGAGCGATTAACTCCGCCATTAACCAGTGACATGACTCCACAGAACGATTATGTCACTCACCTAACAAGTCTAATCCCCGTATCCTGGAGCAGTAATTTGTAACGTGACTCGCCGAAAAATCACGCACGACATCTTCCCGGAAAAAAACCCATCCAGTAATCTCGACTATCCAAATACCCCATCGACTAATGCTATTAGTGTCATTCCCAGTTGATTCTTCTGTGTACACGACAAATATGTAGATACATTGATTCCATATACCCGGGAGATGACCCATAAATCAATGCTGTAGAAGTGGAAAAGGGTTGCAGCCCCTCGGACTGATAGAATGTCTCGAGTGATCATCGGTTAATGGAAAAATAGCCGGGGGAAATTGTGGGCAAATAGAAGCTCTCGTCTAAATGTCGAACTCTCAATTTTTTTCAATTCTGCAATTGATGTAAACAAGATGAATAAAAGTCCGTCATCTTTTAAAAATTAAAGACGAGAAAAATTCTGGGAATGATACTAAAACAATTATTTAGTATATTATGTCTCTATATTATAAAAATCCAAATTGACTTCTAGTAATAAAAATTTGGCACTCGAAATTAAGACGCTAAAATAAGGGTCGCGAGGATCAAAATAAGGGTCATGAGAGTCAGAATAAGGATCATGAGGGCAGAATGAGGGTCATAAGGGTCTGTGAAAGGGTCACGAGGTACAGAATAAGGGTCGTAAGGGTCAGAATGAAGGTCACGAGGGCTAGGTTAAGGATCATGAGTCCAAATAAGGGTATCAAGGGTCAGAATAAGGATCATGGGGGTCAACTGTGGGTCATATGGGGGTTGGCGGTGGCCCCCCAATATTATATAAACCAATTATTCATTAAAAACGTTAAAAAAATGTTTTTTTCCTAAATTGAATGACAATTTCGTTAAATAATTTTTATCCAACATCAATCCCACTCTCGAACAATTACCCGAACCCTAAAGAAATGCGCCTACGTGAAGGAATTATACGATCGCATGCACGACAATTTGAATTAAGATAACCCCCTAAGTATCAAGGCACAATAGCAAAAACTCTCCCGCCAGAATTCGCAACGCAACCAAAACATTCCCATCATCAACTGAAAAAAGAAGATATTCCCATAATCACGAGGAAAGACAGAGACGGAGAGGATCATCCCATAAAGACACCGTCGAGTACTTTGTTATTCCGAATGCAGTCAACGAAGGACTATCAGAATGGTAAGCGACGTGGCCTCCATTAATCACGTTTATGTCGAGACGCAATGGCGCACCAGCCACTGCGCATAAAAGCCATTCGCATACACGCGTTACCTGTCCACCATGCGACCGACATATTTCAACAAGTATATCAATGGTTATAGGTTATGAAAAAAGGAGGGAAAATAAAGCGGCGGGAGACAGTTGAGCGGGGTGGGGAAAAAAATGGAGAATGAAATGGCCATTAACCGTTGGAAAGTTGTCCTCACGTTCACCTCGTTCGGTTGATTTTCACGTCAATTCTGTTGGGTTATCGGTGCTCAGCAGTTTCATAAAGTGACGAGTCAACTCCTTTGTGTCGCAGTGAATATCCCATGAACTTTTAACAATTCTCTTTTTCTCATTTATTACATCAATGAATTTGTTTGACATTTTTTTTTGTACAGAAAAAAAACCGAGAATCCGGGGGGATGAAGGGACAACAAAAGTGACACAACTGTGATTCAATAAAGCATAATATCTGGACCTTGTCTCTCTCGTGTCTTCTTATACGGTTAAAATTGTGGGGACGAGAAAATCCATGGGATTGCGTCCATTGATACCAACATAAATCACAATAGGAATTTGTATTACAGTTGCAGAGACTGGTGGATAGGAAATAAGGAATGTAATAAAGAAAATGGCCGAGGGAGAGGGATGAGTTTCTGTTGATGGAGGGGCGGGGGCGGGTGGGGGAGAAGTGGAGAGAACAATGTGAGAGACAGCAGGCGGATGATACCCGTTTCACAATAAAATTAAAAGCAAATTGTAAAAAAAAGTATTTCACGTATTTTCATTTCACTTGTCCCCTCGTTACCTTTTTTTTTCGTCAGAAGGGGTCACGTATTCTTCACTGTCATGGCGGGTGGAATAAATGCGCGCATGTTTTTTCCTCTAAAAAGTGAAAAATGAGTTGAGAGTGTAATTAAAAAATAGATTCTTTTATCAGGTTGAACTTATTTTTTTGTCGTGAGAATTTTAGAATGGGGAGAAAAAGTACAACACAACCCTTCGTTGTTCGAGGGGTAGAATGAGGTTCTGGAGACGCTGGGGGGGAGGTGAAATAAGAGGGGGATGAGGGTGAAAGGGAGAAGCATGAGGTTGATGAGAAGCTCGGGAGGAGGGAGGGTAGACCCATGAACGAGGTCGTGGACGAGGAATGGGGAATTGTAATGAGCAGGCCGACAGTTACAAATGACAGGACGGAATTCGCGAACTGCGATAGAACCCAGAAGCGTTTTCTCCTCTCTCCAAACTGTTGAGAGTCTAAAAGGCCCGCTTTACACGTCCAAATGCTCCACTGCCGCTCTACACTGAGAAAATACTTATTTTCTCCGTTACGCAGTCGCTTATCATTCCCCTTTGGCCTGTTCGAAGGAAAGGGAGGAGGAGCTGTGTTTTAGTATCGATTTCAGGAGTGGAAGTGAATATCCTTGGCTGAGAAAATATTTTTGAGTTTTTTTCACTCATTCCCATATGGTCTAGTGGTTAGGATACCTTCCTGTCCTTTTCTGCGCCGAGAAACAATTTTTTTCCATTGATTTTTCTTCTCAGAAAAATTGAAGCGGTGCAAAAAAATTATTCCACTCATCTGTTCGTACCCATACGGTACTTAATGCGCGAATTCCATTTTTTTTTATTCTAAAAATTCCCATATGGTCTAGTGACTAGGATACCTCCTGCCTTTTTTCTGCATTAAATCCAAAACAACATGAATGTTTACACATACCAAAATGCTTCTCTATGCATGAAAACGATAAGGTATGCCACTAACGACGCTGCCGTGAGTTAATGCGCAGTACCTAATGTACATACGTCTCTCTGGCATCTTTACCCCCGTTTACCTCTCTTGCGTGTAATGTCAGTGCATAGGAGAGTGAGATAAAGAGAATGAGTGGGAGAGAGGAGAGGGAGGCAGAGAGAGGTTACCGCACCTACGAGGAATTTGCGATTTCAAACTCGTATATATACACACGTATCGCACTCCTCTCGACCTCTCGGCTCGTAAGTCTTGAAATACCCGACTTGACAAAATTCCACGTACCGTTAAACGCGTTCCAACGAATAATCGGAATGGCAAATACGGGAATGTGTATTAAAAGCCAAAAATGGGTGCATACGGAAATGAACGCCGAGATAAACAAAAATGTACAATATATTTTTTGCATTTTTGAGTTTTTACTGAGAGGAAAAAAATGGAGAAAAAAAATTGTTTACAACAATTTTTTTCCATCTATATTTCATTTTACAGTCTCTTTTCTTCGAGTCTGTAATACGTATTAAGGCCTGAAAATGGGTATATAAAAGTGGCCGTGGTCATACAATCCAGTGTTAAAAGAAATAAAAGAAAAATAGTGGAAATAAAAGGGAAGATCGGCACGGGCCAATATACGGTAGACTTAGTCTGTGATAAATCCTTATATATGAGGCCGCGCCGGCAACCGCCTCTCTATATGAAACTCCCGCTGGTGTGCCCCTCTGGGATTACCCGGGGTCTAGGATACCGGAGGGAGAGGAGAGAATGAGGCAGAAGAAAAGTCGACATCAACAGAGTTTTCGAGTGGGGGAGGGGGAGTTAGTCCAGTGAGAAATAGAAAACAAATGAGTGCTCGCCAGCGGAGAGACACTAACACTGTTTTCGAGGTTATTTCAGGATTGAATGTGGATGTGTCAATTTCAAGGGTCTGGCTGGTGTGTCCTGGGACGGATCCTGGATCCCAGGTCAATATTGATTTTTTTATGAGAATTTTATGGAATGTAACCTCAACAATCCACTCTTTTCAGGCGAAATGACGCAGTTGACTGGATCCGCGGAAATAAACAACGATAAATCACCAAAAAACTGGGGATACAACGGATTACCAATGATACATAATTATGTACATGAAAATTCATAATATTATAATAATAAATTGGAATTAATACTCGCGGATTGGTCGGATGTGTCGATGAGAGCAGGAACAGAATAATAAACACGATGAAAATTTATTCCTACAATGCTCGAATTTTCCAGCGATATTTTCGTGATATGTAAATTTATACATTATCTCACTTGGTGAATCGTTATCATAAATCGAAAAAATATATATTTCGCAAGATGAAAACACTGTCAAAAATCCTAAAATCTGAAGGAATCGTTCAATTCTTTTCGTGAATTCAGAGACAATTTTTTTAATGAAAGAAGAATAAAATCCCACCAAGGAGATTCTCTGGTGAGAGGTGGAAAGCAACAAAAATCAAACCGATAATTATCGCGAAAATGGAATATTTCGATGAGTGAACTGGGCGTCGGCAAAAAAGGTGAAAAGGGATTTCGATGGGATGGTGGGCCGGGGGGGGGGGGGAGGGGCTGGAATTGTAGAGACCGGATGCCATTCCCGGTGGCGTCGAGGATATAGATGCCGTTGCAGTCCGGTCGTCGCACAACGCGCCATTGTATTCGTTATAATTAAAAACGCGATTCGCAATTGCAAATTGGAAAATGGGAAAGAGAGGGCGAGGGGAGGGGGAGCTGGGTGTGTACAGGAGTTGGTAGCGAACGGGCCTCCAGCGGTCCGCATTGTTTATGGCCAGTTCATTGATTTTTATAACGAATGAAATTAACGGCCAACGACGCCCGATTCCACCCCTCCGCCCCTCTTGTTTTTATATCTGTGGGATTTTTGTGTGTGCGGGGAATGGTTTGAAGGGCCAACGGGTCTTTATGCTTTACGAGGTACTCCTTTCCGTACCGTTTCCTATGGTTCTGGTCTCGATTTAATTATTCTATTATGTGAATTTTTACCGTGTGAAGGGGGTAAAATGCGTGCGTTCCACCACAAAATTACGTCCATGAGACACATTTTTGCATCTAGTGTCTTGTTTCAGGAGCAAAATCGAATATCCTCGGTTGAGACAATATTCTCTGAGTTTTTGATACTGTTATTCCCATATAGTCTAGTGGCTAGGATTCACCTGATTTCGCATTTCAGTGAGAGCAGCATGAATATTCACATTTATGCGTAGAAGTCTTCATGTGATTGTTGAAATTCACTTCCACAGTGCAGCCAAATCCATAAACACCCCACGTGATCAACAAATGCGTGCAAACTCAGTGCCGTCATCTCGAAATAAATTTCAATTTTTCATTTTCCGGATCGCCTCACCCCCCGGTGTCTCGCATTAATCGTCGATACCTCATGCCCCAGCGTTTATTAACCCATCTTCATCGAGTCCCGCACGCTGACGCTGCAATCTGTCCCAATGTGAGAATATTATTAAGCATCGAGCAAAACATCTCTCGTGTGTACAAAACCTCTCTCTCTCTCTCTCTCTCTCTCTTGGCCGCGAACGAATGGAGAGATATGGATATTTCTCTACCGTACAAATAAGTCGTGGCAGGGGGGCAAGACCGATAAATCCCCCTGGCGACCGTGACGAAGTGCTCCTTGATATCGCTCACGATGAATATATCATTTTCATTTACATTCTTTCACATTTTCCCATTTATTTTTTTATTATTAAAATATTAATTGAATGGAATAAATTCTCGTGTTCGATGGGGCACCGCGAATACAGTGGTTAATTACTGGGCATTAATCACGGTGAAAAATATGTATGATATCGACATTTAATTGCGACCTTAATTGCAATTGTATTTTTTCAAATTTCGTTTCGCGAAATTGATTGAAAATTCACCGGCAATAAATTTTTTGTCGGATAGTTGATAATGCGAGACGAATTATTTTCATGATTTGAAAAAAAATTAAAACAGGAACCGTAATGACCTCCAATATGGCGGACCAAGACCGGATGCTCAGCGGTTGTGTTATCGGTCCGCCTCTAGTCGTATATAAAGCGGAGTGTCGCTTGAAGCTTTTGAACGTAAATTTGTTTAGGGGTGGACATTTCTACATACGATCGTTTGCCGTCACGGTACATTTACCACGAAAAACCGCCGTTTGAGGAGACTAGGCGTCTTTTGGAGTATTTTACACGGATGATCATGAATTTTGGGGTTCTGAAAGGAAACGTTTGAGCTTTCTTCCGCCCTTCCACTCATTTTGCTCTGCTTCAAATGTTCTTATTTTATAAATTGTGTTTTGAGATTGATATTAATTATTAAATCATCATTGTCTGCATCAATCAACAGTTTAATTTCACGATTGCATTTACAAAGAAGCTAATGAATCTCTTAGCTTTGAGTTTCATCAGACGACTCGAAAAACAGAAAGGTCAATCCCAGGACTGATGTACCATCAATCGAAAAGCCATAGGTCGGGGTTTCTCATTTTTACAGTTACGAGTACAATAAAACCGAGTCATCGTTTGGCACTCTGGTACATCCGAGGCCTTTCAAACGAAACATAACATCACACTGCGATGAGGAGACGGAGTGACGAGGGGGAGGATCTCATTCGAGTGTGCTGAATGAAGTAGGAATGAGGGAGAGGAGAGTCGTAAAGTGCGACCATCCGGAGGACGTAAGTTCATGGCGTAACACGAACCCGCGAGAAGATACCGCGCGGATATAAAAACTATTGACCAATTCCTCGATTTTTCCATCAATCGGGAAACACTGAGAACTCGTTCTTCCATCAGCGAAAATCGCGGTTCTGAGTGGGGAGTCGTCCACGTTCGAGAAGAAAAATGGAAATCAATGAGGCGAGAGGGGCGAGAGGGGGGAAATCATCGGGGAATCGGTGAAGGCCAATATTTCCCCGCTGAATATCACTGTTTCGAAATGGGCAATGCGATTTGATAGGATGCGAGATGAAGGGGTGGGGGGAGTCGCTCTCTGAGCTCTCGACGTCGATGTGAGGACTGGTGGAAACCTCCGGCCATACGTCTTTTACGACCACATCATCCGGATTTATACTTACTTAAAGAATCACTATACTCCACTTTGAGCCATTGATATCCCAAATCGTGAATTTTCTCGTATCATCATTCACCCGGTTTCTTACACAAGTTTTACCTTCATATTGGGACGCGTGGGTATTAAAAAAGGCGTTTTTCTTTATATTATGAAAATCCAAATCGACTTCTGGTGGTGAAAATTTGGTACTGGAAATTAAGACTGGAATATTAAGGGTCGTAAGGGTCAAATGAGGGTCACGGGGGCAAAATAAGGGTCATGTGAGTCGGATTAATGGTCATGAGGGTCAGTATAAGGTTCATGAGGGTCCGATTAAGGGTCACAAGGGTTAGAATAATTACCCTAGTATTAAAATCAAATGGGACAACCGAAAATTAAATGTGTCAATACAATAAACCGAGAGAAAAAAATGAATGACAAAAATCAAAGTCTGACTAACTTCAGAGATGTACAGATGCAAGAGAAACAAAATGTTCAAGCAACTTTAATAATCTTTTTTCAGAAATTCACCTCCAAAAAACTTGACTTGCGATCTATTTTCTCATGTCACCCTTGACCACTCTTCATCCTCACCAGCTCGGACATTCCTAATTAATATGTCATCCAAAATGCTCTATCGACAAGAGAACAATTCACTTTGATGTTACCACTCCAGACAAATAAACTTGCCAGAATAGCTGTCCTACGAGACAATTTAATTTCCAGAGGAAAAAAAAGGTGAAGCACTCTTTCGTTGGTCTCGTTGAAGTCCTTGATGGAACTAATTTAATCTTTGTCACAAAACGATTTTTTCCACCGGTATGACAGACAGTGTATAAACCCGTCGTAGGAAGGGACGAGTATTGGAGGATTTCAAATTTTTTTTCCGCCGCTCAGGGTGGGCCGGCAAAAATTGAAAAACAGAGGCCCTTCGCTGTCCCCAACGACATCTGCGCGACTATCAGTCTGACGAAGGGTCTGACAAGTGAAAATATTCCCTTCATCCGGCATTTTCGTGTCTACTCACTCCGTCAAAACAAAGCAGAAGACCAATTCAATGGGTCTATTTATATCTTCACTTGCTCACTTTCTTTCTCTCTTTTCCTGATAAAAACCGAGTGTTTATTTTCATCTGCTTGGGATTCAATGGCCGTGGGGGAGTTTTTCCCACCGCATCGATTAACGCTGTTTATTTATAGTAATTTGGCGGGTAGCCAGAGGCCTACCTGGAAGCAGCTCGGCCTATGCTGGCAGATAAGAGATCGTCCTTGCGTCTTTGCTCGATTGTCTCCTCAGCGCGACGAGGAGACGCGGATTAAATTGATTATTCGGTTCAGGTTAAGTACTGGGAAATCCGTCGTCTTTTGCATCATAATTTCGCGATGAGAACACGCACTAGTGGGGAATAGCCGGAGGGGAATTTTCAGATTAAGGGGCTCCACAGTAGTTTGGGGGGAAAACAGGCATTGGGCGCATTCTCATGTGAACTTTCATGAGAATGAGCAATGGGAGAGCGATTTCCATTGTGCGACCGCTTGCGGCCGCGACGCCACTAGTGTCTTATTATAATCAAGAAATTTAGAAATTTTTACTGACGGTTTTTCTGGTGTTCATCTAATATTATATGAAAATAACTGGTCTTGAAACTTTGAGCAACGAATCTCAATGAATATTTAATATTATAGCGCTGTTAAAAATTTTCCAGTGCAATTTCAAGAAATATTTTCATTGAAAATTCATAATTTCAGGGGAAAAATCACGGGAACTATAAATTTAAATTTAATTATTCCGCGGAAATTGGTGAAAGGTTAGGAAAATTCAGAGCAATCTCTTCTTAAATTGTAGATTCCTCTGAATATTCCGAGAATTTTTGTAACAATTTCTGGAATTCCAAGAATTTTAAAGGGATTCCCTGAATGTTCAAGGGAATTTGGCCCTAAATATTCATTTTCGTTAGAAAATCCATATAAATTGTGGAATTTTCGTTTTTCTGCCGCAAAAATATGGGACTTTACTTAATTTTTCCGAGAAACTTGAAATTTGCATTTTTCCCTTGAATAAATTCCATTTTTGTTCCGGAAAATTCAGCTGAATTTTTTTTTGTCATATGATTATTGCGAGCAAGAAAACTGTGTTCATATAATATCTCTCAAATACTTATAAAAAAAAATATCCCGTCTTCATTTGTTGGTCTACCTAAACATAAAAAAATGAAATTAAAAAAATCCAAAAATTTTAGTTTCATTTGTGCTCAATTAATTATTCAAAAATCTGGCAAAAGAAGCTACACTTATCTGAATTAATTTAGATCTGAATTTTTTTGTGAGAAACGGCTCGAGCTAGATTCTCCGACTTTTCTCATTCCGCCGCGAAAATTCCCGATAACGCAATAAAGCAAAATAACTCACAACCCATCGGTCTCGAGCCAACAAACCCACCCCTCGAAAAAAGGATATTCAAAGAAAAGAAGGAAAGGGGAATGGACCCGCAGGATAAGTTGGAAGATGCTATCGGGTTGCGGCTGAACGGAACGTTGTTACATTCAAATTAGAGTGGACGACGGTATGCGTATACCCTGTGAGCGTTCGTTCGGTCGTTGTCGTTTCGTATGGTCGGCTTTATAAGCCAAACGGTGATGTTCGGGGGGTGGGGGGGCGGAGGGGGTGACTACGCATCCGTGGGACAGGCAAAACAGTCGCACGGGATACGTAGTATTCAAAACAGCGGGTGGGAGAGAAAAAGGTTGAGAAATAAAGGGAGAAGTTGACAAACAAAACAGTGAGCAAAAGGAACTCAAAAAAATTGGAAAAAAATATTGAGCGAGAGGGAGAGAGTGGCTCGTCATGCGATCTTGTCCTTCCACAACGAGCTCACGTCCTCGTCTCGCGGCTCAGTCTCGCTCTTCGCCCAATGTGGAATTTCAATACACTCGTATATTTAACGAACACTCGGGCGGGATATGCCCGTCTCTGCCGGTTATTCGTTTTTGCTTGTTGTGTTTGTTTTTTCTCTTCTCTTCATTTGTTTATTTTTTTTTTCGAGGATGAAGAGGGGATTTTGTTTGTTTGTATTTCCTCGAGGTCCTCGAGAAACTGTGGAGGAGATACTCGCCGAGGGGAGGGGAATTTATCGTTCCTGGAAAGGGGGGATGCGCACACCTTTCGGGTAGCCAGGCCTCTGGGGTGTGGGGTGATGCCTCGCTCCCGCTGACGCGACGCCGATCACCCACGGATTCGAACCCCTTAATCTCAGTTTTCTAGTTTAATGATGATAGTGTCTATTCACACGCTCCACGGTAACTTTGACATTTTCGTTTTTAATCACTAAAAAATTCGACTGAATTCAACATAATATTCCTAGACAAATATTATTTATCTATTCGTCTGGCATAACTCGTATAACTCGTCTAGGCTAGAGCGGAAGCCGAGCAGACGCCGGACGTCGAACTACCTGACAAATAACCGAGTGCATAAGACTCACCCACGACCTTGTCTCCCGCGTCATTCAGCGCGCGTACACAATTTTCCGTTGAAATCAACACCGACGCGATTTAATAGTGTACACTGTGGATTAATTGATCCGGCATTCTTGTCAGGAGTTTTCTCCACTTGCTGCTCACCCCGGCCAGTCTTGCGGGAGGAGAAAATATTTGCGAGTGAATCCACTGGGGGGGGGGGCTGTTTATTTGAATGTGCGATTGGTTTTCAGACACGTGTCAATATTCTCGTGAGGCCCGGGGGGCTCGCACGTGCCGTCTGTATCGCAATTATCGATTTTAATCATTTGGAAATATTTAGGGAGCAGCGGGAGACCGCAGTTCACACAGTTATCAAATATTCAACAATTTGGGAAAGTGAAAATTATTATTTATATTTTCGTGAGTTTCATAAATGAAAATTGTTGATTAAAAAAATTATCCAGTGAAATTATTCACTCGAAATTATTCATTTGTTATTATTAGTAATTATGAAAATGAATTTATCGCAATTAATATTTATTTCCAATATGAAACGGCAGAGATCGTGAAGACTGCATTCGTTGAATGAAAATCCGACGAACGAAATGCGGAAAAATATAGGGCGGAAGCGCTGGTGGTAAGAGGATGAAAGGGGGTTTTTTCCCTTGAGTAAAGGAGCGGAACTGCGGCGAAGGACCAATGACGCCCCTGCGTGTAAAGTACGACTTTGTTTACCCGCTGAAGCTAATGGCCGAACCGCCTCGATTTACCATCATTCACTGAGGAATTCTCCCAATAATGCTATCAAACCCGCCGAGGAACGAGAGCAAACATTTCCAGCAATTTATGACAATTTTCCGACTTGAATTGACTATTTTTTCGTACTGAAATTGGAATATTCTCCCACCGTTATTTTATTAAATCGTGCTGATTGCATCAACGTTATCATCACATCGTGTGATACAGTATCGCTGATGTTATCGATGCTGAAAGATTGAAATTGTCGACACGATTGAAACTGTCGCAACCTTTCTTCAACAACTCCATGTTTATCCAAGACCAGTATTTCTTACATTTTTCCATATGCCAGCAGTGTTTGACATCACAGGCTCAATTCTCAATGGGGGCCACGTGCCAAGTAAATATTGTCGGTTCACGCTCCGATTCTTCGTGGGCGATAAATTGAAATTGACGTTGGTTCCAAGAAGACAACGAGAGATTACATCGATTTTATTTTCCCCTCGCCAAAACGTTTTCTTTCTATCGAAGAAAAAAATGAATGTTCATTGAAAAGTCTTATTCCCCTCCCGCCGCTCTCAATTAACATTTTCAACATCAAGTAATTTAGTTCAGCATCAGAATAATTCGAGCTAGAAAAATCCTTCCGTTAATTTTCCTGATGTTCGCCGGAAAGCATTGAAAATAAATCAAGCGGCTCGACCGATTACATCTAATTACAGTAAACCCGTCAATTACAATCGTGATAAATCACATTGCCCATAAAAATAGAACGATAAAATATTCAGTGGGAGTGAGACAGTCGGAGTGTTCGTGTCGCAAGCAAATTGTTATAATCGTCCATGACTCTTGAGGCAGACTTATTCCTACTGACATTCACCATGATGCATCCAGGATAAGAGCGATACGTGTCTCATTGTCGTCGTGGTATGACCACCAATTGCCACGGCATTTTATACTCACTTGGCACGATACGCCCGAGACTTCTGATAAAAAATGCACGACCACTCTCTCGGTACTGTCGCACCATTCTCACTGGTGCCATTTTTTATGCGTTGAACTTTGAGAGGAACTTTACACCGACGATTTTCAAGACGAAAGTCCAATAATTGAGCGACAAAGCTCGTCAATATCACCAATACTTATCAATCTTGGTCAAATGCAGATCGAAAAATCCCCAGTCCTGCTGTATTTTCCCTCCACCAAATGGAGATAAAAAGCAAAGAAGAAAAACGAGAGCTCCCCTGAAATGTGGACAGTTCGATGAAAAGAGAAGGCGAATCGAAATAGAGAAGCCAGAGGAGAGGAGAAGTTAAAAGAGCAGAGGAATCGGATATAATGGCACAAAGCCTCTTTGAATCTCTCAACTTTGCCGCCACGTAGTTTCTCCCGCGAGCCCCCCCTGCTTCAACGTCTCCCCAGTGTTATCAACGATCTGCTGCATCGTATGCAAATCTTTCTCCTTATAAATACATCAGCCTCCACGGATCTTAAGGTGCCTAACGCTTATACGTCCCCCGTCTGTTTCTCTGGTACGAGTTTCCCCCCGTGAAGAAAAGAAGAAGGACACTGTCACAATCCGCAGAATGTATAGAGAAATCAGGCGGGAGGTGGAATGAATATTATGGACTGTTATGCGAGGACATTGAATGATTATTGGGGATTCTTGAGGGAAATGAAGGGACTTGCTGGCTTTGGAGCGTCCGCTTCGAAAACTTTGAGCGGACGCTTGCTCCGAACCTTTTGGAGCAGGTTGGCTGCAACAATTTTGGGAAGATTTTTCTGCAAACGTTTGGAAAAGGTTCGCTTCAAGTTGAGTTGAACCTTTCAATAATCCTGCAAAAGTCCGTGATGTAGAATCCTCATGTTAAGCTCACGCCCAAATTCCGTCCGAGTGATGAATCAATCTAGCCGAAAACATTCCACTCGTTCCAGAAATCTTGGCATTGAATGACTTTGTAGATGCGACAAGAGCATCTCCTTTCAGCAGTCCCCTGCCACACCGGCAATTAAGCCTCAGCTAATTAACGTATAATTAACGAGTGACACTGAATGAAAGAGGTAAGAGAGGGAGCTAAACCGGAAAGGAGACGTTCAGCTCACGGTATATTCGCTGGCGGTTTTCTTTAACTTTTGCGTTGAATCGTATCTCTTTCGGTCTTACTACAACCTCACTGGAGTGCCTCCTACCGTCTCCACGGGTTGGAGGGAAAGAGGGAAAAAGGAAGGGAAAAAAATCGTACGGATTGTTACCCCGCCTCCTTCGATCCTTACAATTCCAACCCCCTACCGTTGGCATTGTTAATTGTTTGATCGACAAGATTACGCCGCGTCTTACATGTCCAACGTTGCCCCAGCACTGCCCCCGCCTTGGCGATTTCCTTTTTATCATGCCGCTTGTAATGTCGCCTTAAGCCACCGTTCATCGTCCATACTTCATTGTCTGATCTCCGAGTGGATTTTTTTTTCACTTTCTTCTTCGAATGAATTCATTCTGCTGGTAACTACGATTATATCGGCTGCCGGATGTTTGACGTTGACAATCCACATCATAGAGACCAATTTTTTTGGAAAATCTTCCAAATCGCCTCTCAGTTTAGTCATGATTCTTGTCGAATTTTTATTTCAATTCTCAATCCCCAAAAAGACGAGATTCAGGGAAGAGCAGAGACAGTAGAAAATTAGTGGACACCTGGTGGAGCATAAGATGGATGTCCGAGTTAATTGGCAGTTGGTCTGTCCTTCAACCTCTCCCTCCGCAATCTGAAGTCCCTGTGAGCACACCTCGGTGCAAATAGATCGAACCAAGTATCAATTAAGCTCCTAATACGTAACCGAGGCCTGGTTGACTCATTAAGATATTCCACGGTCTGACCTATCTCAAAAAGACGTCTGCTCACTCCACCATCTTATCTCCATGCAACGACAGCGCTCACTCAAGAATCAGACCACTGACTCGCGTGTTGTCAATCACACTACCTCCTTGCTCGTCTCTATCCCACTGCTCTCATTCCTCTCCGGTCTTTTTCCCTTTTCAATCGTGTCAGGTTACTTTTCTTTCCTCATCCGCCTAAGATCGTATCTTGGCATCTAATCGTCAAGTAATTGATACGAATGAAGATATCCCACCTCGTTTCTCCTTCATTTACCATTTTATCTTTGAGCTGTATCTGTATTCTGTATCTGTTATTATGATTCTGTATCTGATTCTGTATCTATCAACGATTTTGATGCTAATGAAATACTCGGAGGCTCCAGAAATGCGGAAATAATGAAATTCAATTTTCCCCTGGAGTCGCAGGGTGTCAAATCTTGGATTTTTCCAGGGGGAACGTCGACTTTCGGCAAAATGGAATTTTTTCGCCGAGTGAAAGTGGATTCGATTTAAGTGACGGGCTTTCTAGAACTCTCAAAAGTATTTGGAAAAAGTGAAAAATAAAAAAAAAAATTTCACCTGGAGCCGAATTTCGGATCTTGGATTTTTTCAGGGGGAAAGTCGACTTTCGCCAAAATCGAATTTTTCGGCCGAGTAAAAGTTGATTCCGATAATTCAGGCGACGGGCTATCCAGAACTGTCAAAAACATTTGGAAAAAGTGAAAAATGAAAAAAAAAATTTTTCACCTGGGGCCGAAGTGTCGGATCTTGGATTTTTTCAGGGGGAAAGTCGACTTTCGCCAAAATCAAATTTTTTGGCAGAGTAAAAGTTGATTCCGATAATTCAGGCGACGGGCTATCCAGAACTGTCAAAAACATTTGGAAAAAGTGAAAAATGAAAAAAAAAATTTTTCACCTGGGGCCGAAGTGTCGGATCTTGGATTTTTTCAGGGGGAAAGTCGACTTTCGCCAAAATCGAATTTTTCGGCCGAGCAAAAGTTGATTCCGAAAATTCAGGCGACGGGCTATCCAGAACTGTCAAAAACATTTGGAAAAAGTGAAAAATGAAAAAAAAATTTTTTCACCTGGAGCCGAAGTGTTGGATCTTGGATTTTTTCAGGGGGAAAGTCGACTTTCGCCAAAATCGAATTTTTCGGCCGAGCAAAAGTTGATTCCGAAAATTCAGGCGACGGGCTATCCAGAACTGTCAAAAACATTTGGAAAAAGTGAAAAATGAAAAAAAAATTTTTTCACCTGGAGCCGAAGTGTTGGATCTTGGATTTTTTCAGGGGGAAAGTCGACTTTCGCCAAAATCGAATTTTTTCACCGAGTGAACGTTGATTCCGTATTTATTGGCCCATCTAATGCCAATGGAACCCTCGGAAGCCCCAGAAATGTGGAAATAAAAAAAAATTTTCACCTGGCGCTAGTGTCAGATCTAGGATTTTTTCTGAAGTACTGAAGACTTTCCTCAGGATGACTCCTGTGCTGTAACCTTGCCGACGCTGCTTCACCTGGGTTGACCTATCACCAGCATTTACCATCGTTGAAATTTAATCTTTCCAAACTCTTGAACTTCTGAACCTCACCAGACTCCCTTTCGAATGGCCCGCGGGTATCTGTCAGGCTATACACGACGTCTAAACCAAGCCGAGCGCAACCGCCCACGGCATCATCCCGGCTACCCCTTTTCGGCAACAGTACATTGAAAGTGACTCCCCAAAATAGGCAACTACATGGCGTTCAATGCACCTGGTCCGCGCGTAAGTATAACGCGAGAGGGAAAGAGCCCGTGGAAAGCCCCCGAACGTCTGCGGAAAGCAGGCGAGTGAGAGAGATAGAAATCCTGGACGTAGTACAAGAGTAGACTTAGAAAGTGGCGTCGAGACGCCGTAACTTCTGCCACCCCTGTGCCAGGCTGACGCCGAGCCTCGGTGGCAGGATATGCACGTAAGTTTGCCCACGGCGACACACCAGTGAAAGCCCCTCTCACTTCAGCGCAGAAGGGAAGAGCATTCTCCCTTGTCCTATCCTATCATATTCCACCGTATCATGCCCACACTATCCACCGTGTGTCGCCTATATCTGAAACCCCTTGGCTTTCACCTCATCCTGGGATCCCTCCTCCTCCCGGCGTTTCGCCAAGTCTCAAGTTATTACTGACTCCCTCGAATTACTGCAAATTGGTATAAAACCCATTCTTTCTCATCCCCTTTCATCATTTTAGAAATTCCCTTTTCGATGAGATATCACGGCCGAACACTGGCAACATAAACAATCGTACGTGGAAACAGCTATTGATGGAATTTATTCTATCGAAGCTCTAGTTGGCATTCAGCATCGGACATCTTCATACCGCGATTCCCATAAAAACCTGAATTTAATCATTAGATTGGAACGAAGAGAATTTCTCATGCTTTCGGTCGGGAGTACTCCTGACGTATGCAATTTTCATTCACCATCCAATTCGTAAATAAAGTTGGCAAGGAGGGAGCATAATACAGAAACTACTCTGGCGCACGCCCACGTAAGTTTCATAATGGCGCAACCGATTCCAGGGGCATTTCACCGAGAAAAAGAGAGGGATTATACATAAACCCCCAAGAGGGCGATGGAGAACAAGCACGATGATTGCGTGTTCGGGGGCAATGAGTTGGTTGAGTATACCTGAAGCATCGTCTCCTACAGTGTGAGGCCCGACCACTGCCCTTTGGACTCAGTGGCTATGCCAAGGGTGTCGAAGAGAGGGCAAGAGTGGTGGTACCGTCTCGGCAATCACCCTCGGGGGTTAACCTCACTCTGATGCACAAACCATAGTTGAGCATGGCCCGATAGCAAGCACCCCACAGGCCGTGGACATCACGCTATGCTCATTCCCTCTCTCTTCTACACGGCTATTTAGTGGGATTTTACCTTACCCGTGCTTTTTAACCCCCGGCGATCACGTGAAGGTGTCGAGATTGGACCGAGTTTATTACAGTCGTTGCCAAGCGCATTATTGTCGAGATGATTCCGATACTCGAGATCTGATTAGCAAGGTTTTTTACTCTGTAATGAATATTACACGGTTGAGAAATAAAAACTTGAAGACAAATTTGGGGAGGACTTTATTAAGCTTGCGCTGATGGCAATCGTTCTTCTTACATCATCTATTTAAAGACAACACACGCAGCAGCTGGCAGGTTGAATGATTTAACAGCCAGCTTCATTCCAAATTCAATAGCTGAGCCGAGGCTTGGAGCGTAAACACTCAATGCATCTTCCTCTTGCACCAACTCACTGACGTCAACAACCACATCATCCTCGGAGAAATTGATCAAAAGAAGGACAGGTGTCTCGTCGGGCAATCTTCTGACGACACCAAGCACATCAGCACCGATCAGAACCACTTAGTAAGAACCTTTTTGGATCACTGGGAGCTTCTTCAAAGCAACAAGTCTTTTGAAGATCTAGATTCACTTCCTCAGAATTCGAGAATCTGATCCGGCGACAATTCCGTGTCCTCCATACCGATCTCATCCCCATAATAAATGATACAGATGCCTGGCAGAACAGCAGCTAGCATCGAGAGTTGATCCGCTCTCTGGGACATGCCTTCTGGACGTTCTAGGTGTCTTATTCGATGGAGAAACGACTGATTAGTCTTCAAGTGTTTTCAATTGAAACCGAAAAAAAGTCCCAAATCTGGTGACTTCGTCGATCAAACGTTTAGTTATTAAACTGCAAAAATATCGTATTTAAGACGATCAGGATTTAACTCATCACGAAGTTAATTGACAGAACACATTGCCAATTTCCACAAATAAAATGCCTGAAGGGAGATTAATAATGGCAGTCACCAAGTATGATTAGAATTTGATAGCAGGATTCCTCGGGTCTCCAGGAAGACACGACACCTCTTTAATGTTCCATGGAGCGAGGAAGCCCCGGTGAACAGAGAGGTATTCGCAGGATAAAGAGGAGGAGAGGACTCACATCCGATGAATTTCGCACGCAGTCGGATACATCTAGTAGAAGCACACTTAACTATGCCAGACTGGCTGGGCTACACTCACGGGCGGTTATATATAGGGGTTGGGACTAGGTCTGACTATGCGAGGCACGCGAGGGGGCTGCTTGTAAATTCTACCCGAAATGAGAGTGTCACCGCTCGCTCTCTCCTCCGGTGCCTCACAAGCGTTTCACCTCTTTCCACCGCTCTAATTCCAACGACGTACCCAATTTCACTGTCTCTGTCGTACCCTAGGTGTTACCGTTGTCCTCAGAAAACCCCTCTCAGCCACATCTAACCACTCCTGCTAGCGAGGAAGCTACCGGTGCCACGTATAAACGTCCTACCAATGTTGGTTCTATGTCCTTACGTATATCCTACCTCGTATGCCACATGAATTCTCAATGAGGTGACACGAGTGCTCACTCTGGTCTTACACGAATGGAACAATAACTAGGTTTCCATTTTTATTTTTGTCACTATTTTTGGAATGACATTTCTTTCGGTGGAGAATTATTCATTTCGCATGCAGAAAAGAGAGAAAAAGAGGGTTTGGTATTGAGGGACGTGTCACTGAAATAATCATCTCTAATTTTCCGGAATTTGTCACCAAGTGTCTCTCTATATTATGAAAATGAAAATCGACTTCTGGTGATGAAAATTTGGTACTCGAAATTACGGCTCCATAATTGAGGCCCACAAGGGTCAGAAGAAGGGCCACGGGAGTCAAAATGATGGTCGTGAGGGTCATAAGGGCAAGAGTAAGGGCTACGAGGGCCAAAATAAGGTTTATGAGGTTCAGAATCGAGGTCATGAGGGTCAGATTGATGATTTATGATTCACAAGGGTCATAAGGATTAGAATAAGGGTCACAAGGATGAGGTTAAGGGTCACGAGAGGTATAATAATGGTTACGAGGATCAGATTAAGGGTCACAAAGGTCAAAATAAGGATCACAGGGTCAGATTCAAGGTCACAAGGGTCAGAATAATGGTCAGATAAGGGTCACAGGTGCTAAAAATCACCGATTATCACAGCGAGAAAAAAAATGCGATAAAAATTACCTAGAAAATCGAGTAAGTAATTTTTATCCAACTTTTTTCTCCTAGTTACTGTCCAGTGTCGCCAAAAATTGTTGATAGATTTCCTGATAATCAATTTTTTCTTCTCCGTGAGGCTAAAGCATTGAGTAAATTCTGAAGCACCAGAAAATTCAAAGATGCTCTTTTGCAATTTCAGCACATATCCCCGGAGCTATTCCGTATTCCCGACGAAAAGACGTATCCATGCTGGTTATAGCCAGCAAACAAGTTTCTCCTCCCATCCCGGCGCCTTTGAACCTATTTCCCTAACTCTTGCCTCTCAGTGGACTCATGGATCACTGCCGGCACATGGTTACATACGTTTCGTACACTTCCAGTTGAATTCAACCGAGATCCCGCCATCCCTCTCCTCTCATCTCTTATCATCCCCGCTCTTCCCGGGGCGGTGAATATTTGCAGTGGTTACAAAACGCAGAACGCCGCAACGCATAATTGTGTATCAACACAATGTGTGTGCGGGCTCAAACTTGATAACGTGATGAATGTCATCAACGATCTAATATATCCCCCATTCTCCTCCCCTCTCTGCCCCCTCCACCGCTACTTTGTCGTCTCCTCCATTCATCTTCTTTTACCCCCCGCCCGCTCCACGCTGCTGTTAACGTCAGTAAAATGACAAACGTTTAACCTCAACTGTCCCAAACGAAAATGTCTGACCGCTATAATTTTACTTTCGCTCGTGTGACACGTGATTTACACATGTGTGAGTGCACAACACTCAAGTTCAGATATGGCAGGCGTGATTAATTGTGAGTGAGGTGACCTTGGGTCAATAGACACTGATCTGCATCAATGTTGGAGACATTTTGATTCGGAGAATTGAGATGTGGTTATTGCTGTGGATGAAGGCGAAAGCGGAGGTGAAGTTTTTTTTGTTTTGAGTTTTCTTCTTTTGGGGATTCGGATTTTTTGGGGAACTGGTGCGTTGGAAAATGTGGGGAGGGATGGAAGTCTGAAGGGTGTGGAGAGAATTTTAGGTCAATTTAGAAAATTAAAGTTGGAGTTTCTGGAATTTCAGGGAATTTTGGAATTGAAAATTCGTAATTTCGTGGGAAAATCCGGGGGAACTGTAAATTTTAGTTCAATTATTGCAGGGAAGTCAATGAAAAGTCCAGGAAATTTCTGCAAAAATTTCTGAAATTCCAGAAATGTTGAAGGAATTCCCTGGAAATTCCAGGTGATTTGACAGTGAAAGTTCATTTTCATTTGAAAATTTATGTCAATTATGGAATTTTCGTCTTCCTACTGCTACAAAATTGGGCCCACACTTAAATTATCAAATAAACTCTCTCGTTGAATCGAATTCAAGGTCTTTTTCCGGGAAATTCAGCCAAATTTCATCAACAATGCACGTAATAATAATTGTTTAGATCAAATAAATCGTTCAGTTCATTGTGACAGGATTTATTCGGAATGAATGAATGATTATCTCATGCAATCGAAATTATTGACTATTTATTTTCATTGGAATAACAGCAGAGGACTTCATAAATCTCCAAAAAGTCACAACGAATAAAAAAAAAATTCAAATAAAGTTCATAATACTGAAAACATCAATAGAATTGATAAAAAATGAATAAATACGAATTAAACCCATCGTCCACTGGGAAATGGAATCCCCCTTTTTCCTCACTCTAAAAATTCAAATAATTCGTTTCTCCTCGCCGGAAATACATCAAAGGATTACGGAAATTCGAAAACACGATAGTTCACCAGGGGAGAGGTGTTGTTGAGCCCCCCCGGATGGCTCGCGAATAAAAAAAACCGGAGGTGAGAAGGGAAGTGAAATGAAAAGACGAAAAACCCATGGAAACGCTTTTTCTGTTGTCGCGGAGGGTGGAAAAACCTTAAAGAGCGTCGCAGGGAGGTTATGTTCACTGGCATGCGGGCCACGTTTCCCTTATTTATCGTTTCCCGATGCTTATGTTTTACTAGACGGGGGAGGGGACGGTGGGACGGTGCGCGATATCACTCGGCAAGGGTGGAATCACTGAGGGAACCAATAACGTGATGTATTATACATAATGCATGGACCAAAACTCGAGGCGTGTTCTCTACCTGAGCAGTTGCATGGCCATCAATGTATTAGGAACAACCCTCTTGGATGATTGGCGAGGGGAATTTGTAGTAACAACGCAGTGGATACATCCATTATTCGGTAAGAGGAAGAGGGAG
>NW_021680530.1:84956-90106 GCF_001412515.2 Diachasma alloeum | reverse complement strand
TTTTTTTTTTTTTGAAAAATTGATGCGTCAGAATTTTTTCGGATTTTTAAAGTGATTTCTAGGGGCTCAATGGGGAGATTCCAATTCAGACCTGAAAAGTTTGGCATTTCCAAGCACATTTTACAATGATTGTATTCCAATTTTCTTACAATTCATTTTTATTACGAAAAATGAAAAAATTAAAGGCAGCTTTTCGAAAAATCTTATGTGAAGACCTTTGAAAACTTTTTTTTTAGTGAACAGTTGCATCCGACTGCTCCCCGTTATTTAAAAACACCTGAAATGCAATAACCAAAAAAAAATTGAAGTAAAATTAAATCAATCTTCTCATTCTTAAAGTCTCCTTTCGCCTCTCGTCAGTATAATCACCTCGATTATTAGATATTCCAATATGCAACATTTCACGTGTATTCCAGTCTCATCTGGCCACGGATTATCCTTTCCTTTCCATTCTCCTATTTCCACTTCTCGCGGATTTCCATGCCCCCCGGCCAATCCAATACTTTTATCCAAACCGGGGAAAACCTCTTGGCCTGCACAAACGAAACCATTTAAATTCTACGAAGATCCATTGATCGGAATATGAAAAGAGGCGAGAGAGCCCCTCGAAAAGAAACAAATATGCGGAATAGAACCAACTGGTATCCGACGATTGGATAAAAATGATGGTAAAATGCTTTTTGCATTTGGAAATAACTTTAATGCAGGAGAAACGCAAAACCATAACTCAAAGCGATTCTCTAAATCATGGTTTCGTGGCGTGTGCCTCGGGAGAGGTGCCCTGGATATTTCAATTTCCTTGAGGCAGTAATCTGATGGCCCCACGGCGCAAAACCGAGTGAGAGAGGGAGTTGCCGGTCTTTTCGTATCCACACGGAGGGAAAAGTTGGATAAACATTACCTGGAAAATCGAAACGAAATGTAATTCAATGAAAAAATATCTGAATTGAGTATATTTTATAGTCGAATGGGGGATGGGTCTTTCGATTAGTGTTGTACCAAGCGCTCTCGAGTGTAATATAAGGGTCAGACACTGAGTGTGAGAATATAAGGGTCAAAAAGTGGAGGTTAAAAAATGAGGGTCAGAATGTTAGGGTTAAAAAAAGGGGCATAATATTAGGATAAAAAAATTAGCGTCAGAATGTAAAAAAAAGTGGGGGTCAGGCAATGAGGGTCATATAAGGGCTAAAAACGGTGATCAAGCATAATATATGACTTATAAACAGGCCCTCATTGCCTGACGCCCACTTTTTTTACTTTTATATTCTGACCCCAATGTTTTGACCCTAATATTCTGACCCTCATTTTTTAACCTCCACTTTTTGACCCTTATATTCTGACATTCAGTGCCTGACCCTTACAAAAAAATCTGATACAAAACAATCATTTTCGAATTGAAATAGCCATCCCAACTTATAATCACATAAGGGATTTTGATCCTCTTGACCCTTGTAATCTTGCTGTACCCTGAGACCCTTATGGCCCTTATAACCTTAAAGGCCCCAAGGGTCCGCAGGGGCACAAAGGTCCCCTCCGTTACCCCTTCTTGTAACTCCAAATAGACTTATAATCAAATAAGGGATTTCGACCCTCTTGACCCTTGTAACCTTGCTGTACCCTGAGACCCTTATGGCCCTTATGACCTTAAAGGCCTCAAGGGTCCGCAGGGGCCCAATTGAGTATAAAATATACTTGATTCAAGTATATTTTATACTTAATTCAGGCATATTTTTTTCCCTGTTTTGTGGAGGACATTTTATGGGGACGAATGTAAGTGAAAATTTACTGAACGCGTGAAATTAATAAATTTTACGGGGCCAACGGAGAAAAATTCTCTATTCGCTCCATGATTACTTGACTCGTTCAGTAATTTTTCTGCGCGCAGAGATGAGTGCGGAAAGAGCGTAAAAGGGAAAAATTATCGAAATACATAAGTGAAAAAAAAATGAGAGAAATACAAATGCGGAGAGATAGGAGCGAAACATCCGTGTGTGCAGTCGAGGAAACGGCGGAGCGAGGGAGGAGAGGAGGAAAAATGCGAGGTTAATTTCTGTCTGTGGCACACACTCTGATGCTGCACTGTGTGAGGTTAAACGATGACGCGACTCGAAAAATATTGCACACGCCGTCCGTAACTATTCGCATTTATTATTGAATGGCGCCCGGTTTTTTTTTTTATTCCGGCGAAACGGGGGAGAGAGTTGAATGAAAACAACAAATTAAAAAGGGAAAAAGGAATGAACGAGGGAGCGGTCTTGTCCGTCACGCGGGCAATGATACTCGCGTCAGAGAAATTGACGTTAACGATTATGCCGAGGGAAAATTCAGGAGAAAGTCGAGTGAAAAATCATTTGGAAATGTGCAATCGATGAGGAGTCGGGATTTATTGGGGACTGGGGGAGGGGGAGTTGGTGAGGTTTATGAGGGTAGGATTTTTCCGCGGGGTATTCATCGGTTGCTGCTGTGCGGGTGATTGTTGATTGGTCAGTCCCGTGGAGAATTACATTCATCGAAGAAAACTATAATTTTTGAGAAGTATTTTATTTAGAATAAAAAATACTATTTTTTCTCATTTTTTTTAATGAGATAAATTTTTTTTCCATTTTGAAACTCTATAAATTCTGATTACCCAGCACGGCAATTAATAAATTCCTCTAGAAAATGGCGAACACTCTGAATTTTGCACGAATCATTCGCCTCAAATGAATAATTTTTTTATCCAATTCTCAATGCAATTTTTTATTCGAGGACGATCGTTAGGACCGACCGGGCAGACACTTTTAATCTGCGTTATTTATTTCTCACGGAGAAGTAGTATGACCCCGGCGGGCATCAGACAGAGCGCGAGTGAGCGTAATTATAGAAGGTTGCCCGAAAGGTGGTGCGCAAGGAGTGCAGGAGGAAAAAAATGGGGAAAAAACGATTATTTTCTCCTTCTCCGGACTTTTCCCGGGGGCGGGGGAGAGGGGGGGCTCTACTTCCCATTAGCGCACCCTTGATTACTTTTTCCTCATTCCGAGGGAGTATCTAAATAAATAAAATATCGGAATCACGCCTTTCGCGAGGCGCGGGGGGGACAGAGAAGAGCGAACGGAATGGACTGGCGATGGTAGTATCTCGGGCGCTGTCTTGGAGGTTTTTCCTTCCGTAACCGACAGATAACAGAGTAATGGCAGAACGAAGGAGAAGACTCTGTTAAACTAAGGGGAGAAAACCCCTTGGACGCCCGAAAATGAGTCATTTTTACAAATTTTTTTAAAGCTGATAAAATAGTCGCATCATTTCAAAATTTTGACATCATTTTATTACAGTTCTGAAGCGTAGAAAAACATTTTTTAGGGTATTTGCATTTGTCACATTTTTTCTGTTGATCTGGAAAAAAATTTTTTTCGATTACTGACATGTGCCGGTTATTTTCCTTCCTCTGCGCATTAAAAAATTAGAAAATCCGAAAATAAAACGATTTCACCGCATCCATTCGGAATTTTCGGCAATTGCTTTCGCCGCAGATACACCATAAATAATAATGAGTGCCTCATCGATCCCGGAGGAATAAAAAAACCGAAAATGAGAACATAAACAATTTTGGTCGCCTATAAATAAAATTAAACGAATAAATCGTGAGTATATTTGAGGAAGCGAGATAGTCCCTCTGTTGTTCCATCCGTAAGCTCGTTATACCGTTCCCAAACGAGCCCCCCCCCCATCGCCGCGCCATCCCTATGGGTTTTTCGATAACGATGCATATTACCATGCGATCGACCTCTGCGTGTCTCACTCGGAGCGTTTAACTGCCTCTCGCCACATAACGCCCACACAGCCATCCTTTGGGCATGGTGGAGACTCAAAGGAGACGGGACAAAAGAACTTGAGAAGTCTAGTTGTAAATCATAAAATTTTATCTTTTTATTTTTTTCGAAATTTCGTTATTTTTGTTGAATGAAAATTTTTTTTTTCATCGATCGCAAAATTTTGGAGATTAAAATAAATAAATGAATGAATAAATAAATAAATGCATCAATAAATAAATAAATAAATAAATGAATAACTAAATTGTCATGACAGATCCAGAAGAAAAAAATGAATAAATTTTAATGTTTATAATTTTTTCGGCTCCTCTAACGAGGCCCTCAGTGCGATCAGTGTAGACGCTTAAACACCCCGATTAGCCGGCTGTCACGAGCAGTCCACCCTCGCCCCGCCTCATTCTTTTCCTTAATTCGTTCTTTTTCTTCCCTTTTTTCTAACTCCCCACCTCCTTAAATTCTCCCTCCCCCTCCCCCTCTCCACTTTTTTTTATTAAAAGAGGAGACACGAGGTAATTAGGGTGGCATTTCTGCAGTCAGCAAAGCGAACCGGGGAATAAGATTCCACCATTTTAAACTCTTCTGCAGAGGGGTCCCTTCTAACTCACCTTTTTAATGAGATTTAGACCTCGGTTATCTCTTTGGTTTAGTCTCTTCATATTTACGCATTTTATAATCATAAATTTGCGGGAAGAGTTTAATGAAAATGATGGGAATTTTAGTTTTCATTTATTTAGTTATTTTTACTTTTTACATCTTTTAAAAAGGAAAAAAATTAAGCTCAAGTCGTCACCGAATTTGATTTTATCAGACAAAACTAAAAAAATTATTCTCCTTCGAATTTAACCTGAACGAAATGAAAAACCGAATGAATAAAAATATGAATTCATCAGACAGACGAATTCAAACCGTCAATCAACGATGTAAAACGCTTACCAGAAACCGTGAGATATTCATTCTGAAAAACCACCAGACAGTTAAAAGATGAGAATGAGTGAAGTTAAAACCATCATACACAGGCGGTAGAGTTTGTGGTAGATCTCAAGAATCAGATTCCGCTTCTCTTGCTGGCGTTTATATACCGCAAACAATACACGTTGTAGGCAAGCCGTGTCCATGCATAATTCAAATAGTCGCACAGCCATCCGTGGAACCGCGAAACACAGAGCCGCCCCCTTCGCCCTCCCACCCACCCACTGCGTTACATGGTTAAGGGGCGAGAGGGGGTGAGGCGAAATTCCCTCTTCCGTTTCTGTGCTCTCGGCTCTTCGTTGTAAATACGTAATCAGACCTCGCTATCGCATCAACCCACCACCCCCTCCCCACTCCCCCCCCCCCCCCCCC
>NW_021680530.1:56264-84873 GCF_001412515.2 Diachasma alloeum | reverse complement strand
AAATTTTTGTTTGAATTTTCCGTGTCTAGTTTCGGAAATTTTAATCGTGCTCATGTTCCACTGAAAGCTCAAGAAATCTCGTCATTGAAAAATTAAATATTCCAGTGATTTCTCGATCATTTGAAAAGAATTTTTAATTTAAAATTCAAAGGAATTTGATGATGTTGCATTGGGAATTTTTTTTGTTTGAATTTTCCGTGTCTAGTTCCGGTAATTTTTATCCTGCTCATGTTCCACTGAAAGCTCAAGAAATCTCGTCATTGGAAAATTAAATATTCCAGTGATTTCTCGATCATTTGAACGGAATTTTCAATTTAAAATTCAAAGGAATTTGATGATGTTGCATTGGGAATTTTTTTTGTTTGAATTTTCCGTGTCTAGTTCCGGTAATTTTTATCCTGCTCATGTTCCACTGAAAGCTCAAGAAATCTCGTCATTGGAAAATTAAATATTCCAGTGATTTCTCGATCATTTGAACGGAATTTTCAATTTAAAATTCAAAGGAATTTGATGATGTTGCATTGGGAATTTTTTTTGTTTGAATTTTCCGTGTCTAGTTCCGGTAATTTTTATCCTGCTCATGTTCCACTGAAAGCTCAAGAAATCTCGTCATTGGAAAATTAAATATTCCAGTGATTTCTCGATCATTTGAACGGAATTTTCAATTTAAAATTCAAAGGAATTTGATGATGTTGCATTGGGAATTTTTTTTGTTTGAATTTTCCGTGTCTAGTTCCGGTAATTTTTATCCTGCTCAAGTTCTACTGAGCTTTCCGGAAATTTTGTCATTGAGAAATTAAATATTCCATTGATTTCTCGATCATCTGAACAGAATTTTCAATTTCAAATTCAAAGGAATTTGATGATGTTGCACTGGAAAAATTTTTTGTTTGAATTTTCCGTGTCTAGTTTCGGAAATTTTAATCGTGCTCATGTTCCATTGAAAGCTCAGGAAATCTCGTCATTGAAAAATTAAATATTCCAGTGATTTCTCGATCATCTGAACAGAATTTTCAATTTCAAATTCAAAGGAATTTAATGATGTGAAAAAGCACTGGGAAAAATTTTTGTTTGAATTTCTTGCGCCAAGTTCCGTAAATTTTTATCGTGCTCAAGTTATTCTACTGAACTTTCAGGAAATCTTGTCATTGTTTTTTCCCTCAATAAAATCATTTGTTCGGGATCGTATAAAATTGACTAATATTCATATAAAATTAACTAGTAATAACTAATAACGCCAAAAAAATGAAATTTCCGAAAATTGAAACAATTTCAACAATTAATTTACAAACCACGAAAGTTAAAAAAAAATAACAGTTCTGTGCAAACGGTCACTTGAACGACGCGGAATATTGAAGATTTTTTTTTCAAATGTGTTTCACGCAATTTAATAGACAAATTTGATGATTGAAAATGGTAGAATCTATAAAGTATAAAAAATATCGAAAACTCAGAGAAATTTCCCTGGAACCCGGTGCTTTTCTCCCTAAACCCCAGCAACATAGTTCCCACTGTGAGCCCAGCCCCCCGCCAACTTGAGATTTTTCTCACAATTAACCTGTTGAACAAACCTCTCCCCTAGAACCCAAGAATTATTCATTCCCACATCACCTGTCCTCGATTCCTCTCCTCCACTCCCCGGTGAGGTTATCGTCATGGGGTTAATGACGCAGGAGGCGTCTCTCGGCGTATTTCATACCTACCTTTCGCGTCACGAGACACCCGGGTTATCCCAGGCTATATGCGCCAAGAGTATCTGGACTTATGACGGAAACAATTTAGGGGCTTTGGCTCTGCCGAGGTGAGGGCGTCGGGCGGGAGAGGTTATGTGCGCTCGGTGAGTGTGCGTGTCGCCGACCGAGGCGTCCCTCGTACACGGAGACACGGAGGATTCAACGAGAGGTATAAGCGGGGCCCGGGGGAGAGTTAAGCCGCAATAAGTCGAGGGATGAGCGGGAGATGTGGCCGAATCGTACCTCGCATACTGATATCGTTTCCCAGCTCGGACTCAACTCCCTACTCCCCCGCCCTCTGAGTCCCCCCACTCATATTTTCACCCATCTTCGCTGGTACAATACCAACTGAGGATGAGAAATTCGTGGAAAACTCGCCAGCATTTTCGTTCAAGCTGCACTTTGGCCAGTTAAAGGGGGAGGAGGGGTTCGGATTCAGAAAAAGCTCTAGAGGACGTGGAAGGGGGAAATGCCGGACGGGTGAGAAGGAAAAACGAGCATTGGAATTTATAAGAGTACAAAAACAACGAGTGCGAGACGAAAAAAGAAGTGGCTGGATGAAAGAAGGTCGGAAACTTGAGAAATGTCCCTTGGAAGACGGAAAATGGAAGGAAATGTGAATGGACGTTAGGTGCAAAATGGATATCCTCATGAAATTCTGAAATTCATCGTCACTGTGGGGGATGAAGCCCGCCGGGTACGTCGGGACGCTGGGTGGACTGAGTTTATGGATGAAACTATTGACTTTGGAAATGGCGAGTCGGCTTATTTCCGGCGCGTTGTCAATTTGTTTCCATTTCGGCGGGGTCGTTTGTCATTGTCCGGTCGGGGGGTGATGCTTTTTTGTCTAGAAGTTGTTGGGGACGAAGGTATTGGGAGGTTTGGATAGGTTAGGCGGGGACATCAGCCGAAGAGATGAAGGTTGAAAGGAATTTGTTGTTCTTTTGGGGATTAAATTCTTCATTTTTTTTGCTGGGGCAACAATAAACAAATCGAGTCGGATACGATCGCTATTTCCTTCGGTATTACCTTCTCCTAATAGACCAATCGAAGTCAAGCGAGTACTTGGCGCTAGCCTTGACCGCAGAGAATTTTCCGATATATTTTCACTTTACCAAAAGTCCTTTAATTTTTTTTTATTTTTCCCTAGAATCTGATTATTTTACCGATAAAAAAATTACACTCCCTCCCCCACATGACTAAAAAAAACAATATGGCCGTGATGGTAGAAGTGATGAGAGAACTCACTTCGAAACGCAAACCTTCTCTCAATAATTCTATACGACAGATAACGCTCAAGCGATCATCAAGGTCATCGAAGTGAAAGGAGTACTTGGCGCTAGACTTGACCGCGGAAAATTTTCTCATTCCTTTCTCCTTCGCCAAAAATCCCTAAAAAAAATTTCTTCACAGCCCGATCCTTTCGCTAATCAAAAAATTTAGCGACCTCCCCCCGCCCAAAAAACAATATGGCCGTGACGGCAGAAGGGGTTAGCGGCTAGCCAACCGCAAGAGACCTCGAGAGAAGCCACTTTGAAACGCAAACGCTACTTCCTTCTCCCAACAGTTCTATCTCACAGTTCGGACTTTTCGAGTGGTAAAATGGACGAAGGGTGGCGGAGGGCAGGGCGTCACGGCGAGTGAAGACGGACGTCGCGACGCAACCATAAATCCCGGGCTTACCCGGCGACGGTGAGCGTCCTCTTTCTATCCCCGTTACAACAGGGCCCAACCTACTCCGTCTCCTGTATACACTTCCTCACTCCAACCGACGTCGACCACGGGGCACCTCATCCTCCTCCCTCAACTCTTCAAACCACCTCCGACCCCCGCCTTCACTTGAGCTCGCTTTTCACATTGCCAAAGGTACCAACTGGCATTGCAGGAGGCTAACTCTCGGAGCAAAGCGACAACTTTGATTATACCACTCGCTGGCTTTTATGGGACTTAGTCCGGGCTTTCGTTTTGTCTCATCCGAAAATCACCCTCTGAACATTTTCCATTCATTCCAACTACTTAACATCTGCATTAATGCGTTTACGGTGGCAAAATCCATGGTTTCAGGTTAGTGTTAAGCCAATTGCGGTGATGAGGTGAGTGAGGAGGGAAATAAATATTATTTTCGTCTAATCTCGCTCATTTTTGACAATTAAATTGAGTGAGAATTATTTTTTCAGCATTCGTTGTTTGTAAACAAATAATTAAAATTGTTTAAACTTTCAGAAACCTAATTTTTTTCGCCATGAAATGATTTCCTGGGGAAATTCTGAATATTAATATAACATTTCACTGGAGAAAAATTGTCAAAGTACTTGGATAGCCTTAAACGGACGATTCTTCACTCCAGTTTTGTTTAATTATATTCATTACCCTTTTTACTTTCTTCAAGGAGAGACGAGGCTCCTCACGCGACGGGCGAAAGCTCTTTCTTATTAATATAAATTTTTTCATTATTCCTTATTTTCTCCATTTTTGTTTCTAGGTAGACTAATTTTCCCCGAGTTCTCGTTGTAGAAAACTTGCACGTGATGTACTTGCCCCAAGAGTCCACGGGGTTAAGGGTGTTGTGCCCCAGCAGTTTTCGTTCACACGAAGTGAGTTTATTTTTTTTTACGCTCAGCTATGAAAAACGAGAAATACCAAGGGCGAATTATGGGGTTAAAGGGAACGTGGCGCGGCCTTTCGCCATTATGAAACAAATTAAAAAGTAATTAAAACAACTGGCAAGCCCCTCAGCCCTTCGTACAGGGGAGGGGATCGCCTTCTGGAGGAAAAGCTGAACTATTGCTTTGACGAGCGACTGGAAGAGGGCCGCGGAGAGCGCGAAACAATTTCGTTCATTGTTGATGCACCGCTGTAAATAAATAATATTACGTGATTATTCGTTGCGGAATCCCTTCCGCGAATATTTTCATTTTTTTTTCTCGGTTTTTTTAATGGTATTCTTTCATCGGGAGTCAATGCATCGATGAAAAAACTGCGATTGGTTTAGTCAACTGTGTGCAACACCTGACACGATTCAAAATTAGTAACTGTCGTGGTTGTCATTGGGGCATCACTCTTGGCGTCACACTTCCATCATTGTCTATCAAACTTCACGGATATCCGTGACGAGAAAAAAGATATAACGGCAGTGGTTGGAGGGATGCAGTTTAAATAGGAAGTCAAAGTTTGATGTGTCAGTGGTTTTTGTTCGGAAATAGTGACTTTTAATTATTCAGGGGTGATTTTTACGGGTTACGTCCCGCGTAGAAAAATTTCTCTTTCGAATATATTTTAGAGATTCTTGGAAGAATCTTCGGGAGTTTATGTGAAAGATCTTCTTGGTGAGCCAAAAAGATTCTTCAGAAGACAAAATCTTTTAGAGAAAACTTCGAAAGATCTCTGGAAGATAAATTTGGAATATCTCTGGGAGACAATTTTGTTTCGTCAGAAGACCTTTTTTTTTTGATAATCTTTGCGATCACATCGTCAGCTTTTTAAGGGTCAGCAAATTGAGGGTCTAAAAACGTAGGGTCAAATCTTTTTGATCAGAAAAAAAAAAAAAAAAGTCTCAAATCTTTTTTAAAAAAATTGTCTTCTGAAGAAAAAAAAATTGTCTCCTGAAAATCTTCAAAAAATATTGTCTTCTAAAGATCTTATTATTCTCATTATTTGTTTTTTTAGGATTGGTTTAGGTCTTTCAGAGAATATGCAGAATATCTAAATTTCAAAGACTAAAAATATACAAGATCCTCAAAAATATTTCGTTAACATTTCGAAGACGAAAAATGCTTCTCTCACGCCTGCCCAAAAGTAGATTTACCTGAGAAAAATTCACTATCTTGATAGAATGAAATTTAATATCGTTCACAAAATTTGAATAAAAAAAACAATTGTCCAATTTGTTTCAAAAATTGAATTTCAAAGATTGAATTGTTAAAAAAATCGAGCAATGAAGTGTCACCCCTTGAAGAAATAAAAGAATAGAAAAAGTATCAATAGCATTCCGCAGTAAATCGTCGAAAGGATCCGCCGGACTCTTCGTCCCAAGAAGCAAAATGCTGTAGATACCTCGACTGGATTTGAATTTAATAACCCCAACCAGGCAAATTAAAATGATAGACGTCACACAGACTGGCGGCCACTGAGCGCCCACAATTAACGACGTCGGTGGCTTCCACTTCATTTGCCTATGAATAAATAATGGTCGATTGGGAGATGAGGATGAAGAACGAGGAGTGCACGGTGAGATGCGAGTTTGTCTCGTATAATACACCCCAGGTGTCACTCGACGTCGTCAGGGTGGCAAAGAGTCCCCCGGATGGGGGAAAAAGTTCAGCGGGAGTCGGGGGAGGGAGGTGTGCAGGTAGAGAAAAAAGGAGGAGGAAATTCTGAGAGGTGGATGGCTCTCAAATATTAACGCCGTCTCGTGGACGTCACATACGTTACCCTTCCCTCGCATTTTCCTCCATCAGAGAGAGGGGGCTGGCTAGTACTCCGGTGTACATGGACCATTGGGCTCACTCTGACGTACACCAGGTTTTGCATTTATTCATACGATCTTCGCCTGTGCACGGAGAGAAATATTCGGGAAAAATTACGGAACAATTCATGTAGTCCGCAATGGGGAATCGTTTTCTGGCAATTTTTATAGAAATGGAAGAGAAGAAATCTGAAACGTTCAGTGAATTCTCAGGTTCATCAACAAAGTACGAAATTGCCGCGTAATTTTTCCCGAAGGAGCAAAATCTTACAGAAACTTGACGATTTATTGTGCCTCCAAAGTAAAAAATTCGTTGCGTTCCGTAAAATTTCTCAATCCTTGGGGAAAAATTACGGACTGACTTGTTGTCCCCACAGAGGTGAGTCATCAGACGGGTGGTTAATTTTTACGGAACAAATCGTAGAATTTACGTGGCGATTCGTACAATTTCAGTTCCGACACACACTTTTTATTGAATTTTACTTCGCTCGCGGATTACATTTCGAAACGTAATTTCTGCGTTTTTTTCAGGTATTTTTTATTGAATTTACTTACCACTGAAATTTTAAGGAATTTCGTCACTGAAAATTCAGAATTTCGTGGAAAAATCAAAGAGAACTGTCAATTTCAGTTTCATTTTTCCCTGAAAATGAATAGAAAACCAGAAAATTCCAATAAATATATTCTTGAATTTTCAGGACAGTGACACTGGATGCAATTTAGGGTGAAAAAAATCATGAAATTTCCGATTTCACATAATTTTCAGTGAAACTTGAAATTTTATCATTTTTTTTCTGACAGCATATTTTCCTATTTCCTATTTCAAAAAATTTCCCCGATAAATTCAATTCTCAAGTGGATCAAGTGACGACTTGAGACCTTTCTTCTTTAAATAATCAAAACCAGAAAAACAAAATCTTAAAAAACAAGAAAAACGCTACAAAATAATTCCCCATTCTAAACAATCATCAGGCCACAAAAATAATTCTAAAAAACTCCAAGAAACCCATTCAATAATCATCTTGATTCGACTAAAAAGTAATCATAGTTGATTTCCTTTGCCATTACAAAATGCCTCATCGCCGTGAAAAACGAGGGAACGAGACAGGCTAACACTCGCGGAGAGAATGCACTCTTTTCCTCTATTCACGTTTTTGCCGGTGTTCGCACTCGTCTCTGGTGTGACAAGGGCCGGAAATATTTGGCAGCTGATATGGCGCGTACCTCCGGCTGGTAATTAAAAATGTCTCCCACGACCCCTCGAGGGGGCGCCGGGGAGTGGGAGGGTGAAAGCGGGTAGAGATCGGCCCTTTTTCTCTCATGCACACCCCGGCGATTGGCTCTCACTCACTCTCTCGGCTGAGGCTCTCTCTCGATGTATGGCCCCCGAACGTCGACGCGGAGAGACTGCCTGTCTAACTGGTATGCATCGCTCGTGGTACTAATGAAAAGCCTCATCGGCGTGCGTCACGGACTAACGAGAAAGACCATGTCACGTTGGTGAGAGATCGCTCTGTGTGATTCTCAAACTGTGAAAATATTCATTAAATCGTTTTGAATCAAGTTTTAATGAAAAACCTCATACCCCTGTCGAGTTGTCCACCGGTAAAGTATTAAATTTTGAATTATGAATTAAAATTGAAACTGAAATTAATGATTTTAATAATTTATCATCTCTGTTTATAATTTATTTTGTGTCAAACGTTTTCGCTCAACGGGTGAGGGGTAAAACTGTGAATTTCATTGTTCTACGGGATTTTCAGAAAATTGCATTTCAGCGGAATTATGAATGTATGCTGTATTCGCCGGGAATGCGGATAAATTATTAACGAGTTCTCCCTTGTTTCGGGACTAGCGGGGTGACAGCGCCATCTTCGGCGTCATCGTAAGCTCGGATTTTTATTTTAAGCGAGGTTAGAGTCGCGGTTCGTCTGCGCGTAAACGCAATTTACGGATTCGCCTTAAAGTCAAGGTTGCTTTCATGAGGACAATCGTCGCGCGTCGAATTTTCATGAAGCCCGCCTAACAAACGGAAGAGAATTGAATATCATTCTAAGAAACATAAATAAACAAATCCCAATCAAAATTTTTTTTTTCATTTCATTTTTTTAAAACGCATCATGATTAAAATACAACAATCAAACGGTCTTAATTTCTCATTCATCGAGCATAAGAATATTATAAATAATCATTTGAAGAAAAACCTAACCTTCAAACTCCACCGAAGATCAATCCCTTCACCCTCATTCTCCCTTAATCAACACGAGGGAAATTGAGTGAGAGCCATTGCAACTCGTATCCCATTGTCCAGTATACCCACTCCTCAAGCGGTTGACGATGTCCGTCACGTCGAGTATCACATCGTCGTCCCAACCGTCAGTGTTACGTCTCTTCCAACCATGTTACCAACTCCCACTCTCGTCCTCCCAAAATGTTGTTTCCCCCCACATACACGAAAATGTATTCGTGTGTCTGCCGTAAGTAACCCGTAACGGCTTTACTCTCACCCCCCGCCCCCCCCCTCCATCGCCGTACACCGGAGCGAGAGAGATGCCCCGAAACGTGGCCGAACGTGAATGATGCGGAGGCGGTAGTGACGTCATTAGCAATTCCGATCTCGTCTGGCGGAAATTATGTCCAGTGCGACGCTAGTCGCTCTCAATATCCTCCCTCTTCTCTCCACCGTCATCCCTGTAACTTCTCCCCCCCCCCCCNCCCTGTAACTTCCCCCCCCCCCTCCCCCGCCCCCCACTCACTTCTTCGCCTGACGCTCTCTCGTTTCTCGCAGCACCGAAACGTGTATAGAGTGGATTGTCATATCTACGATGGTGTAGTACAGCTCTTGCCGCCGCCTCCCCCCCCCCGGCCCCTCCTCGGCGAGATTCCTTAACTTCCGGTTTCCGGCGCGAGAACGGCTCCCAACGTGATTGGTTCTCTCACGCGCCAACTGGACACTTCAACAACACGGCGGAGAGTAATATCATTTCATGTCTAGATATGGATGCATTCGATGGGATCGGAACGCTGAGTGTAATACTCGTGCGGATGTTACGCATTTGTTGTCAGGTAATTATAGAAGTCTAAAGATGGATGGATTATTTATGGATCCTTTGTATGTGTGAGTGAATAAAGGAAGGATAATAGGGTGCAGGTAATGCTGAAATTAATCTCCCCTGGAAGAGGCTGGCGAAGCTAGGGGGGGCTGGGCCCCCAACGGAGGGGGCCCAATTACTAATGTATATTATGGAATTACGTGTAGTGAATATATTGGACCACTTCGTGCGTTAAATAAATAGACTACACTTTTATTACCCCCCGGAGCTGACGAGCAACGCAAGTAGGGGGCTTAGCCCCCCCCCCCAAAACAAAGATGGATTATTTATATCTCTCATTATATCATAAAGCAAGTAGTGTCCGAATGACGCTGAAATTTTCACGAAAGTCTGAGAGTCAGATGTTTGATGAATGACCCTTACAATCTTCCTGACCCTCGTGACCCTTACGGATGTCAATATTAATTTAAGAATTACATCTGGGCCTCTCTGATAACGACAATACTCTCAAATCATGAAATGTCGTCCTCGAACGGTTGCGCGGGGGGCTAGGCCCCCCGCGGAGGGGCACAGCCCCCCCTTTATCTGTATATATCATGAAATTACATTTGTTAAATATATTCGACCACTTCATACATTCAAAAAACAGACTCTACACATTTCCCATGTACTTATAAAAACATTTTACATCTCCCAATATATCATCCACCCATCCCTCACCCCTTTCCCTTCCCTCCCGCCATTGGGATCGGTGAGATCGACTTTTGCTCTTTCGTAAAGTCATAAAAAGGCCCATAAAAAAGGAAAAGAGAATATAAGGGAACACCCGCGTGTCGTGACCCGACAATGTACGGATCGCACGCGATAAGAATGCTCGGTGTTAAAACTCCACCCCCTCCCCCCCTCCGCTTTTTTTACCACCCGGTGAATATATGCGTATGGCACCTACTCTGCGTTTCCTCTTCATCCCAACTGGCCTTCAAATCCAACCCTCTGTGTCGTTGTCCCTCAACTACTGGTGTTGGTCGATCATAATAATACCATTTTCACACCTTTAACCGGTGAATATCGTTCCGGATATTACGCAATCCGTCGGCATCGATGCTAATTTGTTTTCATGGACATTTGGAATTTTAATTATAATTAGACCGGTGATGAGAGATAAACGTAATGGTGATGGGTATATTAAACTGCGAGGAAAGTTCATGTGGGAGTGGAAAATCAAGACCGATCGGTGCTTTTGGAGGAAAAATTTTGACGAGGGCCTGTGGGAAATTGTGGCAACACTTCTTGATGGAATTAATCACGGAAAAAAAATTACTTGAATTGAGTATAAAATATACTTGATTGTGGGGAAAGGAAATAAAATCATTTTTGAAAGCACATTTTCCATTTCTCGAGTTCATTTCAACAATATTTTTGCTTAAAATTGATAAAAATATTTGACTTTACGGAATAAATAGTTTATTATGTTAGTAATAATTGATTTTAGTTCAAATAATCCATTAAAATTAAAAGAAATCCTGTTCTGTTTGGAGATTCTGTCCAAAAATGTCAGGAACTAATCCCTCCCAAATAAATTAACTCTTTGAGAAGAAATTTTTCACCCGTCGTTGACATAAATAACGCGCATCCTCAAGTAAAAGCACTCGAGTCCAAATAAAAAGAAGCAAAAATTTATTTTTTATCTCCCATTGTTCCAGCGTCCACTCCTTCTTCATACAATTTTTTATTTAATTTTCTCGATGGCGCCACGTCGGGTAGGGATGGCATGTTTAATCATTCGCTAGATTGAATTCAAGAGGAGAGAGACCCCGATTCCACTACGGTGAATATTTTTGCATGGTACGTTCCGCGAATCGCCGAGCGACGGAGACCGATCGACCCCTTGAGAGTTTTTCCCATTCTCCGGAATAAAAAGAGACAAAAAGAATGTGGAAAGAGAGAAAAAACAACAGTAAAACAGAATAAAATCCTCAGCGAAACTCAATACCTCGAGGAGCTCCACTAGCTCGTATTAATCAACAATTCAATTAAGATGAAATAAAATAAATTTCTCGATTAAAAAATAGACGAAGTAAGGGTGTGCAATTAAAACTTTTCAGCTACAAATTGTTTTTGCCGGAGGAAAAAAGACGAGTGCGAAGAATGCTGAGGAGTAGCATAACGTCCAAGAGGTCGTGTATATTGTGGGCATAAAAATTTTCTTACGTTGGCTTATGTCCCCTGGCCAACGGTCTCACTCCTTTCGCCGCACAGTGGTGGAGGACTTGGTCCTCCTCTCGCTCTAACTCAGTGAGAAGGAGCCCTTTGGCATACGTTTCGTGGTTGCCTGCTCGCGACCACAGCGGGACGCCCCTCTAATTATTTACATAACATTAAATATTAATGAACGGAATAATGTTAAGTAATTGTGATTCTCCTGGGCACGAAAAAGTGATTTGTTGGGCTTGTAAGGAGGAAAAAAGAAATTATAAAAATTTTAATGTTTAAATGATACAGAGGAGCTTCTTCACTTTCAGCCCAAGATGGATTAATTTTTTGAGGGGCGGAGGCATTCAGTGAATAGTGGAATTTTTATTATTTTGGATTCCACATTTTAAATTATCTAGGGAAACATAAATGATAGGTACATTGCTTAGAGTAGCGAGTTGGTAATCTGAAGGTTGTGGCTTCAAATCTCCTCGTAGACATTATCCTTGGTATCGTAACGACTCCTTTCAACACAAGATTGAAATGACTGATGTACAGAAAAATATAAATATAATAATCCTAAAATATGAAATTGAGCGAATGCTCACATAAAATATTTTATTTAAAAAAATACTCAAGTCTTCATCAATTTGATTTGTTGGGCTTGTAAGGAGGAAAAAAGAGATTATAAAAATTTTAATGTTTAAATGATACAGAGGAGCTTCTTCACTTTCAGCCCAAGATGGATTAATTTTTTGAGGGGCGGAGGCATTCAGTGAATAGTGGAATTTTTATTATTTTGGATTCCACATTTTAAATTATCTAGGGAAACATAAATGATAGGTACATTGCTTAGAGTAGCGAGTTGGTAATCTGAAGGTTGTGGCTTCAGATCTCCACGTAGACATTATCCTTTGTATCGTAACGACTCCTTTCAACACAAGATTGAAATGACTGATGTCCAGAAAAATATAAATATAATAATCCTAAAATATGAAATTGAGCGAATGCTCACATAAAATATTTTATTTAAAAAAATACTCAGTTCTTCATCAGTTTGATTTGTTGGGCTTGTAAGAAGGAAAAAAGAGATTATAAAAATTTTAATGTTTAAATGATACAGAGGAGCTTCTTCACTTTCAGCCCAAGATGGATTAATTTTTTGAGGGGCGGAGGCATTCAGTGAATAGTGGAATTTTTATTATTTTGGATTCCACATTTTAAATTATCTAGGGAAACATAAATGATAGGTACATTGCTTAGAGTAGCGAGTTGGTAATCTGAAGGTTGTGGCTTCAAATCTCCTCGTAGACATTATCCTTGGTATCGTAACGACTCCTTTCAACACAAGATTGAAATGACTGATGTCCAGAAAAATATAAATATAACAATCCTAAAATATGAAATTGAGCAAATGATCACAAAATATTCTATAAAAAAAAATTGTCCAGTTCTGAAAATCGGGCTTTGCTGCATCTCAAAAAAATTTAATTTTCGAGGTTATGCCACAGCGACGCGCGGGGTACGCCCCCTGCCTGCAACAATCCCAAAACCCATACGGAGGCAAAACCAAACCGTTGCGATCGTCTGCGGGGCAAGAGCCGCCGTCGTTACGCTGCAAGATTCTATCCATAGATTGCTGACTAGTCTCTCCCTTCTTTTCACCGCTCGAGCCCACGCACCCTACCGAAGCCTCCTCCATCCTTCCTGCAATAAAATAGACGAGGGAAAAAAAATATCCTGCACGCTTTATTTATCCCCCTCACTAATTTCCGAGGAACCTCGGAGTTTTCGAAATAACGTACATCGTCTCGGGGTGCTTCATTGCCGCATCGTGTTGCGTTTACATGGTTTCCACAGTTTAACCGCAAAATACGAATCTCCGGAGTCATCGTCTCGTGTTAGAGTCACGTGACACGCTGAGTTACACGACGAAGAGCGACGGGGATGCGACGTTACATGGGAATCCTCGTAAGAGGGATTTGTCGGGAAAGTTGTTTTGCGGTTGTTTAAACCTTTTGAGACTCATTAATTTGCTGATCGTTTGTTTTAACGAGAATATATGCGCGGAGCTGCTGAAATACACGTGTACTTGATATAATAATTATTGAAGAAGTCGAAACCCAGAGGAAAAATTCATCAATTGAAATTAATTTGGCTATTCAATTGTCAATTCTGAAATAAAATGTGTCGATTTTTTTTCTACTGAATAAATTGATTCACTCACCCTTGAAAAATTTATAAAATACATTTTCCCAAAATTTCATAGACACAACGTCGCTCTTCGACTGTGCATGAATACATTGAAATGGTAATCATCGAAGAAAGAAAACGCAAAGCGGGTGAGAAGCGCCAAGCGTGCAGCATTTCACAAAAGAAAAAAAGTGGAGAATCCCTCGCTTCCGCTGAGCGGATCTACCGAGTCGGCAAGAATGAAGAGCCCGAGGAGAGGAGTGAGAAAAAGGGGGTGGCACATCGGTAGGAGGATATAGAAAATGCTGGGCCGTACGTCTCCCGAAACTGGAAACTGGAAAAGCTCGAGCGAACACTGCGAGGGCGGAGGAATTGTTGAGGAAGGGAGACTCCAGAGAGTATGAGAAAGAATAAGAGAAAATAAAGGCATTTTTTTCCGTAAAATAAAAAGTACAGGAGAGAGAATGAGAGAGGGTTGCATAGAACTCGATCTAACTTGAGATCTTATCGTTTGCAAATGTAAGCGCAACTCGCAAGAAATCGCGGCCGAGTTTATATGTACGAGAAGAAGCGAGTGAAAAAAGTATTTTTCTTTTCCTTTTTTTTAAATAAAATAGGAAGATACGGTCGGGGAAAAATAAATGAACAGAGAAAACTCGGCTGAATTAACTGGTGACCAGGCAATTCCAAGAATTGTTGATAAACATGGGGGAGGACCTCTCAAACACAAACGCGTGCAACCTATGGGTCTGTGTGCCCTTGTCTCGTGTCCTCTGTGTAACGCCACCTCGCGGACACTTCGAGATAACCTGGGATGCGGGCTGACGGAGTTTCTAGCGCGTATCATGGTGGCAGGGGATCTCAGTGGTCCGAAAAAGGGACGTCAAGGTGGAAAAATGAATGGAAAAAATAAAAATCAGTGTGAGGATACGTTGAAACGACGACACAGACGAGGGAACACGATTTACCTCGTCTAACTCTTCGCTTCGTTTTTCCTTTTCTCGAGGGGGCGGGAGGGGGTGATGGGCAATGGTGCGGGTGCATGCATGTATACATTGTTAGAAACGACTCTCTGCATTGTCAACTACTAACTCTGAGAGTCGCGTAACTCAACGTGTCACGAATTTGCATGTTGGTACGTGAGTCCCTCTTGAGTATCCTCAACCCGAAGTCCGGAAATAAAATAATACATTTGATGATTGATCTTGGTATCGTGGAGCTCATTTTGGGGGGCAGTAATGGTCGTCAACGACAGGCTAACCATTACGCCAAATCATTGCTCCTAAATAACTGCTCATTCATATTCCATTCATTTCTAAAAAAAGACTTCCAAGTGGTATCTCCAGTGCTTTCATTTAACCTCGATGAACCCATTTAAAATCAGGAAATAGTTATGGAGAAATCAGCGACTGTTCGAGACATGCCCGCAGGTCTTTCAGATCTTCATGAAGTAAAAAATTTTCTTCTCGTGTTGCAGTACAAGAGGCCGATTTAAAAGTCCAGCCTTCCACGGGATTTGAATCGTCACTTCTCATTCATATTCCATTCATTTCTAGAAAAACGACTTCCAACTGTTCGTCAGCACCAAATTTCTCATTCATATTTCCTTCATTCCCACGAAACAAACTCCCAACTTTAATCTTCAACCGCACAAAGGTCACGTGACTGCTTCCATTTCAACCGAACCCATTCATCCTCACCTCCCCAATAATTCACAAGTCAGCGAAAAGTTATGGACAAGTCAACGTTAGCATTATCCCGACAGATACCGGAGTAATTTCACTGTTTGAACTTGGTTTGTAGGTCTCGTCGTGTTATCGTCTGAGCCCAACTGGCCCGAGGTTTCGGTGTCTCACATTAAAGAGAGTGAGTGCCATGAGAAAGAGAGAAATTCACCTTGGAGCTGACTACCAAGATTTACAATGAGTTTCCGGTACCCATAGCTGAAAGGAAGTTTGCCCGTTGCTCCGGTTTGTGTACTTGCAGACGACGAAGATGGTAGGTAGCACTCGTGAAAGGTACACACACCTCTCGGTGTTATCTCGTATCGTACTTTTGGGAATAACCACGTGGTGCTTCCGCCATTCGCCAAGTACCCACTGAAACACCAAAAGGACCGGACTGCTGTGGGTGTGTTAACCTGCTGTTGTTGCCGGAACATTGATTCTGAGACAAAGTTTACAACCACTTGGTGAAAATTTGGGGAGGTTCAATTGATATCATTACGGGTTATGGCACTAATGTCGACCGTGAATGACGCTCTAAGTGAATCACGGCGAGGGTAACGGCGGAGAATTGTTTACGATATTACTCGACATGACAGTGATCACGACTCAACTAACCGTTGATACTTTGAGCGACCCCTCGCTGAATTTTATTGAGCAGAAAAAATAAGACGACTGTTGCTCTCGAGGGTGATACCTACGCGGTTTCGTTCGAGGCGACGGTGGAATCGTTCTGAATATCATTTACGATCTTATTCATTTCCAAAGATGATAATAATACGATGAATGATGAGATGTTCGATTTTTTAACACGTGTCGCGGTGGAGTCGCAGTCCCCAGAAATCAATTATTTTTTCCTGAATCGTTTCGCATGTTTAACGTGTCCATTGCGAGCTAAATTGTGATTGGTTGCGGCAGCTATTACAATTTCCACGCCCCATGATTGTGTTGGTTTTACAATCCCCCAGAACTTTCATCATAAAAAACTTTATGAATTAAAAAATATTACGACAGATCGGTGTTGATTCATCTGGATATTAAAACAAGTTAAATCTGCCCGAGGGCTGGGAAATACATTGACAGTGTGCGTACGTGTTTGCCAGTGACCAGCCTGAAAAGCCACTGATGCCCATTTATCGAGCCGATAACCCCCCCTGGAACTGTTAGTTATTCATTGGTCGATTACAGTTTTATGCGTTTGACCACACACGAAAAATAAAAATAACAACACTCGATGTAACCACTGTCAAAATTTATACTTTCCATACCTGGGGTTATTGGTGGTGTTGTATTGTCAGGTGAAGGGGTTCGAACGGCGGAAAAATCGTTGGAAAAATTCGGAAAGGACGGAAAATTAATAATTTTTGCGGTAAAATGTTGCTTCTCCGTTGTAAAAGCACAGGCGTGTCTTTGGAAAGCCATGAGTACATCGAGGACGTCTTGTCATTTTTTTTACGACTCGTAAACTCAGTCGTGCTTCTCACGACCTCCGGCCTTGGTTCTTCTCCTCCCGATCTTTTTCCGGCGTCCCCTCTCTCTTCTTCCTTCGCTTCATTCTCTCACACCCAAAGTTCGTGGCCCGTGCCGAGGCTAACTGATAATAATGCCACTTTTATTGTACAATAACCCTTAAATGCGGTGATAAAATGCCTCTTTATGGCATCAAAAATGAAATAGCCGTGTTTTCTGACGGTGGAGAGCAGCTGGGGGAAGCCCGAGTCGAGATGATTTTAAACATACGGAGGAGTGACACAATTTTTATGACGTCTTATTCAACGAAAAGATGAAATCTGTGAGGTAAATGATGACGTGCTTTTTGAAGCTTAAAAATTATTGGGGCTGTCGGCGTTTTTAATGGCGGAAATTCTTGGATGTTTTCATCTGTTGATTAAAAATTGTAATTTGATGAAAAAGTTGAGGACAACTGTCAATTGAATCCAATTATTCCTTAAGGTTAATTGAATTTCCTAACAGTTCATCCTCTTGGAAAAAATGTCAACAGGAATGCAAAAATTATTGCCCCCACCAATTATAAAAATTTGTTACTAAAAGTGCGTTTGAAAAGTTTAAATAATTATTAAAATTGAGAAGAAAAATTTGACAATTTTTTTTGCGTCACAAGCTCGTAAAAATAACGACCGTGAATGCACATGATGCGCCATCTAGCGTCGGCGCGGTGAAACCCCACCTGAAATCGGCGCCAAGAGCAAGAGAGCCCTCGCCCCTACGCCCTTTTGCCACTTATCGACCGATTTTTCTCTCGTCTTCGGCCGGGAAAATTTATGCGCTAGCTTCGTTAATACGTCATGAATTTAATTATTCACCGACGAGCGTGATCCGCCGTATTATAATTTGTAATTCAATTTTTTTCAAGTCAAACACGGAATTAAAAAACCCTTTGAGGAGTGCAAAAATCAGCGAATGGTGCGCCCAAATGACTTGGATTTTTGATTAATTGTAATCTTTTTCTATCTTTCAATTGTCTTGTCTTATGAGATTGTTAATGAAAGTTGCAATGATAATTATGATGAAGACGTGCGATGACAGCTATGAGACTGTTATATATATGAAAAAAAAAAATATTAAAAGAAAAAAAAGAATAAAATTAATATTGCGAATAACAAATATAAATAATACCCTGGAAAAATAATAAATATAGTAATTATGTTATATTTTGGTTTTTAGAGAAGATTAAAATGTGAAATAAAACTCGGGACTATTAATTTCAAAAATAATTGACCAAAGAATTGATTGAAAAAATTATCAATCATGAACAATTTTTTTTCTTCGGTTTCATAAATTTATTTTTCCTCTTACGCTCAACGACTCAACAGCAGTTTAATCGCACAACTTGAAAAATTGAAAAATCGTTGAGTGAAAATGGGGAAAAAATAAATGGCCAATTAAAATTAAACACGAAGATCACCGCTCGATAGTTGGAATTAAATTGTTCTGATAATTATCACACACAGCGGGTCCGTGTATTTTTTTCCCCCCTCCCTCAATTTACTTGTTTTTCATTGTAAGTCAGCGATGGAATAGCATTCCAGTGCCTTCAATACTCATCATCCCGGGCGAGAGGGATCACAGAAAAAGGGCAGTTGGAGTTCAGCTGTGTTTTAATTATAAACCACCAGTGTTTCTCCCTCTCTCGATCCTCCATCTTCACCATTACAAAGTCTCCGAGGGAGAGAAAAAAAGCAAAGGAGTAATAAGAGGTAAAGGTGAGGAAGGGAAAAAGCACGAGAAAAAGAAATGTAAACGGAAAAAAAATGAAACGAGAGGATATAAAGAATGAGGAGTGAGGGAGGAGGAGAGAGATGAGAGAATGGGGGAGGCATAAAACAGGATCGACCTACCACCGGGGCTTCAGCCCCTCTGGCATCCGTCGGTACCCACCAAAAGTCGTTTCTTCTTCTACATACAGCCCATGGATTTTTTATACACTCTCTTGTATCGCACTAAAGCGCCATACATACTCGCTTTTACTCTCTTCCTTATTACTCCTTCCACCTCATTCTCGTCTTCTTCGCGGATGTTGTTTTGGTTTGTTTTCGGTGGGTTTCGAATGCTCGTAAAAATTCGAATGTGTGGCCGATTCAAGTCAGTACTGAAAAGTTACAAGTTGAGGATTTGGAAAAAAAATTAATTGTTTTTCTTTTTTTGCATGGAGAGAAATGTTCAGTGGAAATTAAGTATTTTTCCGTAATTCCGGAGCGAAATGGGGCTGTAGGAAATTTTACGGAACTGTCACGGAATTTTTCCGGAACGTTCCCCAATTTTTACTAAACATTTCTCTCCGTGTGGGGATTGCGATATAGGGAAATAGGAATTCTGTCTGCAACATAAAAAATCAGAAACAAAATCCTATGAATTTTCAATTTCCCCTGAATTTTCCTGATTTCTCTGAATTTTCCCAGAATAATTGACCTGAAAAATCGCGTATTTTATTGATTTCCAGATAATTTGAACATAAAATCAACGGAATATCTGATTGTTTAACCTCAAAATTGCCCAAAATGTCAGTGAAACCTGAGCACGACAAAAATTTCCGGACTTCTTCGCGGAAAATTCAGCCAAAAATTTTAAAAGCTAGAAATGGATTTCCCTCCACCATTACACGACTCGTTTGCTAATTTTTCTCCGCGTTTTTTCTCGGTGCAACATTCTGAGACATTTCCTCGGAATACACTCAGTTAGTCGATTTCTCGAAACGCGTAAAATCCGAAACACATGACCCAGCGCGGGGGCAGAGGGAGGAAAGTAACTGGTAGTGGATATTCTCCTCTGCTCCCAGCGAGAGGGCGAAATGGCCGTGGCTCGCCGCTGGATATTGTCAATTACGATGCGAGGAGGCCCCGACGTATAAATTATTCGTTGGTGTATATAACCAAAGCGGTATACGAGTTAAACCTAAAGGAAGAAACCCCAAGGTGGAAAAGAGGTGCCTCTTGGCGTACAGTGGGGGGAGAGGAGACTGAGCAGGAGAAGATAAAGGCAGAAGAGGATATGGGTGGAAGGAGGTTCCAGTGTGTCAGTTTCATACCGATGGGCAGTGGAGGAGGAAAAAAAATTGGGGGGGAAAATGGTGGGTTTTAACGTTCGTCGATTGAATAGTAGATGGTGATATGAGTATCAATTACTTCGGGGTCTCGATGCATTTTATATATTTATTGAAGAATGGGGGTGAAGAAAATATTTCTATGAAGAGGATTATGCATTAAATCCTGGAAAATTTACAAAACAATTTTTTTTCTATTTTAAACGAAAAATGGAAACTTGTGTCTGAAATTGGGACATTTTTTTCGAATCTTTTAAGACATTCGTGTCGACAATTTTTTTGTGACTAATATCTTAAATTAAGACGTCTTAACGACACCAGTTGTTACAGTGATGATTTTCTTTTTTTTAATTTAAAATTTTGAACAGAAAAATTGAAAAAATATTTTCAATATTTAATTGCCAAAAAAAAATTATGTAATTGAGTTGAAGAAATTATTAGCCTCCCGTGCGATGTAAATTAACATTGAAAATGGAGGAAGACAAAGAGACAGACAGACCAGCGCTCGGGGCCACACCGGTTATTATTTCACCTTCCACAGGCTGATAGCCATCATGTATACAACATTACGTTCGTTTTTTATTCACATGCAGGCGTTGACTCTAGCGCCTCCAGTGTACTTCTTTCGTGGAGAGTAAAAAAGCCCGGGGATGGGGAAAAATTGTACCTGTACGCATCCCCCTGCATTACATTCGTCGACATCCGTGACGAATTCGAAGACTATTTTCCCGCAGAGTCAATATTGAGGTGCATCAACTCGGCGGGGCCTAGGAAGTGGCTGGATTCACGTTTGTTCATGGGGAAATTTACATGTTCACGTGCGCGTGTGAGTCATTCTAGTGGGGGCGGGTGAGTCATCAGTCATGTGAGTCAATCTTAATCTTTATGTGGAGAAATTAAAATCTGGAAATAATTTTTTTTAGGGAGTCAGACATTTTGAGGTGCAATTGCACTGAGAAAATAATTACTTGTGCCGGGGAAAATGACGACGATTGCCATTTCAAATGCGAATATATGTATTTACTTGTGGCAAGTAAATTTACTTGGCGAAAGTAATTTTTTTCTCAATGTGGTTCTTGAATTCGCAACATTTGCGGTTTCAATAAATTTTTTTTTGTGTTAAAAAATTAATTAACTTCTTGTTGATATCTCTGGCATTTATAATTTTGTTTAAATAAACCTTATGAATCTTCTGTTATTAAAAATATATCACTTGACTGTTTTTATTGATGAATTTTAAAGAACTTTATTTTTATGAAATTGGGGAATTTTTTTCAAATGGCTAAACTATTCGATACATTTCTTGGAAATCTTCATCACGTGATAGTTTTACTGAAACTTGAATTAATTTGTTAATAACAAAATTTCCATTCGACGAAACAAATAATGAAAACTCTAAATTTCACGAAAATTAACAATTAATTCAAGTGAGTTAAATTGATTATTATTAATTATTATTTTCTTTCTGTCTTCTTGCGGTTGAAATATTTAGAATTCCATTGAATTTTCTGTGAATTTCCTTAATTTTCCTCTCTCTAAATTAAATTGAATTCCCTGCCCCAAAAATTGCCCCCAAAATGTCCATAAAATTTCAATTTTCTTCCACCACTACAGTCCATTATTCACTTGATTCAAATAAAAAAGCGCTGAATATAAATAAAAAAATATAAAAAAATGGAATAAAATAGATCAAAATAAAGAATTAATCAACACAAAAGCAATAATTTTGTCCCGCAAAATTCCGAGACGCGTGTGCGGTAGTTGAGATGGAAATAATCCCCGAAAACCGAGCAAAATAAATGACGGAATAATACGAAAGACCATACGGCGAATGGATTCTCGTCGAAGAGAAACGGTAACGCCCTCACCGCCTCTTGTCCGTTCATTCTCATATCGTTGTTCCTCTATCTTCCCCTCTATTCTCATTCCACTACTCATAATCTTCGCGACCCTGTCGGTGGTTCTTCCTTTCGGGTCCCCTTCTTGCGTTCCTCCACGTCGTTTTATTCTCCAGCTCCTATATACCCTCGCCGTAATTATTGAAGAAACGCCCATAGCCTTTCTCATCACTCGGACCGAAAAAAAAACGGGGGATTTTTCCTTCATCTGTCATGCCTGCACACGGGCGAAAACTTTTTTCACACCTTTTAGGATAATTCCACACTGAGAGAGAAACGACAAAGTTCTCAAACAAGTCTCACGTTACAGACGGAATTGAGAAAAATTCGGGAAGAAAATTCGTTCAAATGATTTTATTAATCATTATCCTTGTTATTACTGCATTTGGCCATCATTAGGGAAATGAGTGGGAGAATCTCCACCGCCTTTCTCCCCCCAATCAAGTCCAATGATCATCACAATACTCCTGTCATTTTCCCCCCGAAAAATACGACGATAAAAAGCCCCTTTGATAGCTCATTCATTCTCATTTACTCTCGGTAACATAAAAACGAATGACTCTGGTCAAATATACAGGATCACTTTTCGTTATGAATGCTTATTATCCAGTTGTATGGGTATGATCAGGTGGCGGCGGGGGATCAAAGATCCTCGCTTTTGGTGCCCTCGAGAAACGAGATGAAGTGTGTGTCTGTGGAAAAATAAAAAATTAAGAGAGAGAATATCGAAAATATTATCCACCGTCTGCATGGGCACCTTGGGCAACACTCGAGGGTCAGGCGACAACCCGTGACCAATCTCACACTAAATCAACTGACGGGCTTTTGCCGCCGACACTTTTTCGTATTTTTTCCCCAGTTTTTGTTGTTAAATTTTTGCTTTGCGAGAATTTACGCACTTGGGGGAGTGCGCGGACTTGAACAATTCACGTGATCCGCAATGGGGAATCGTTTTCCGGAAATTTTTAGGGGAATGGAAGAGAGGAAATCTGAAACGTTCAGGGAATTCTCAGGTTCATCACCGAATAAAGTACGAAAGAAGTAAAATCTTACAGAAACTTGACGATTTATTATGCCTGTAAAATGAAAAATTCTTGAACGCTCAACAATTTTTATGAAGCTGGTGAGTTATTTCTACGTTCCGTTCCGTAAAATTTCTCAATCGTTGGGGAAAAATTACGGAACAACTTGTTGTTCCCACAGCGGTGAGTCATCGGACGAGTAGTTAATTTTACGGAACAAATCGTAGAGTTTACGTGGCGATTCGTACAATTTCAGTTCCGACTCACACTTTTTATTGAATTTTACTTCGCCCGCGAATTGCGTTCCGAAACGTAATTTTTACGTTTTTTTTCTGGTAATCTTTATTGAATTTTTCTCTCCGGGTANGTGCCCGGTGGCCTGGCGTAGTGGTTAAGGCCGTTGCCTCACAACGGATAGGTTCCAGGTTCGATTCCTGGCCGGGTAGAATGGTGAGATCTAACCATTTTTAAAGTCTTGATCAATCGCCATATAGTCTCATCAGACTCAAAGCGATATAAAATAAGCATAAAAAAAAAAAAAAAAAATTGAATTTTTCTCTCCGGGTACGGAAAATTGTTGTGCCGACAAATTTTGTTCCCCTGTGTTTTTCCCTGTCAACAATTCAAATTCTTCCAGGGATTTTCCTGATGATCACGACAAAAATTTAATTTTCGGGAAAGTCATTCAATTTTTTTCTATCAAGTTGGCTAATTTTCCTCAAGTCAAGTCTTAATTTCGGAGATTGGTTTTTCTCACGTCCTCTAGCGCTCCAGAATCTCCTCATTCCACCCTTCACACCCCCAGACAGACAAGAACATTGAATTGATAAGACAACGCGAAATTGTTTTCACATCAAACATTTCCCGCGCAATTTCGCGGAATTCGATGTGTCGACAGGTGAAACAACACAGCCATCGGTATATGAATAAAAAACGAGAGGGAAGAAACCAGTTGAATTGCTCCTGACATGCCCGCAGTTGTATGATCGATAGTCAAATAAATGTTTTTTCATTCGGTTGTGTGTTCCACAATCGTAAATCAATATGGCGATTTCAATTAGACGGCGGGGGAGGGGGAGGGGGAGGGGAGGGGTCGGGGCATTCAAACTGATATGGAAATGAATTTCGAAAAGCTGCTAGCACTTGTCATTCACGTGGCCCTGAAAAAATTTTTTTTTGCAGTGGTAAAAATTTTTGGCTGAAATTTTTTATGCAATTCTTGAATATTTTTCACTAGTCGCCGTTTCAGCGATGTTTCACGGAATTTACGCGTTGAAAATTCTTAAGGCGATGAGAAATTCAATGGGAAGTGTTAATTTTAGACAATTTATTTTATGAAATCAATGGAGGTGAGGAAATTTCAGGCGAACTTATTCTTTAATTCTGTACTAATTGCAGGGAAACATTTAATTTTTTATTTTTCCCTAAATTTTTGGTTCATTGCACATTATTCCCTTGAATTTTCATGGATTTTGTAATTGAAAATTCATGAGTTGATGAATAAATCAATGAAAACTGTACAATTCAGTCCAATTATTCCATTCAAATTTAGGTAAATATAGCCTTGAATGTTTAATTAATTAAAAATTTAGGGTAATGTGGCACTAAATATTAAATTTTCAGATTGAATTACAAAAAAAATTAGGAATTTTCGTTTTCCTGCTGCGCAATAATTTAAACTCCACTGAGGGTCCAGGGAATTTTCTAAAATCATCATCTCTTTGCTCCTTAAATCGACGTATTAAATTCAGTTTTTCCCCAACCGTATCCCCAATTTTATCTCTAAAAAATACGAAAAAAGTCTAAATCGCAAGAAAATCGCGGTTTTAAATGTAAAACCGATGTTTTATCATGAAGTACTGAGCAAAATGGATTGAATCCGCCATGTTCTTTCCTCTGTTAGACGTCTCATCACCCGACAAAAAGTATTATCTTTCGAGTCTTTGCATTTCGCTCTCCTCCCGACCCCTTATCAACTAAAATAAAGTAAAGTAAATGAAACTTTGGTATAATAATGTCATGTGGGCCACAGAGTTGTGTACATACGTAGTACACAAAGAGTACAGAGTCACATGTGTAACAATAGGAAATAAAACTGAAAATAAAAAAATTACTGAAATATTCCAGAAAAAAATTGAAAAAAATTGCTCCAGCCTTTAATCTCCTCTTCAATCTCGAAAAATTCATTCTCTCGTGAGACTCTGTGTTATTTCATCACTTCTGAATTAATTATTATCAATAATACTAGACCGACAATTGAGCGCGAACTTAACCAGAACATTTTTAATCCCATCGACTTCGGTTTACAATTTATTCTAGATTTTTATTTCCCTATTTATTCATTTATTATTTATTCAGCATTTTTTTAGTATCATTATTTATTTATTCGTTCATTTATTTATTTATTTACGTATACATTTGAGCGACAAAAAGTATTGAAAAATTCATGTTCTGGGGCTGCCGCCGTCCAAAAAATTCACGAAAATTAAAAAAAAAATCTATTTCCAGAAAATAATGAACATTGTTATTCTCGGGAAGCTCCTTCTAACACACATGGCTGTACAACAAGAGAGGGGTGGGAAGGGGGGAGGGCGAAGCCGTGGCTGAAAGTTGTCTCGTAAACATCCCTCTTTATTGCTACCCTCTTGCATTTCCAATTCTCTTTTATAATTTCCTCCTTCGCGTTTCTCCTCCTTTCAACATTTTTTTTTTTCCAGTTCCCTTCACCTCAGCCCATTTTATCATTTTGTCCCCCTCATAGTCTCCTTTTTCTCGTAATGGTAATCTCAAATTAATTGGAAACACTTGGAAATTCATTTCGATTGCATACCGGTTAGTTGTTGTCTCCCTCTTTCGCGTTATTATTATTTTTTTTCTCGTTTCGGTTTTGAGCGCGAGAAACTGAAGGCACTGCGGGGCGTGCCGTCGGCCAGGGCCCGTGTGCCAAGGCGCACCGCAGGGCTGCACCTGCCAGAAACTCTTTTCCCCGAACGCATCAGCGGTGATAATCGATCTCAATAGTGCAGAGGTGGATATGCTCTGCCTATCGGGTGCATGTTCGAGTCTTGTTGGGGGAGGAGATCCATTGAGAGATAGAAGCGATTTATTATTTCCCGGGGATAGGAAAGATCCCGAGGGAAAACCAAAATACACCAGTTTTCACGGATCACTATTACATGTTCATTCCACTTATTATCAATCATATTTCCGCATTCATTTTCGTTTTCGTTTTTTCATTTGCGTTTTTATTTTGTTTTTCAATTTTGTTGTTTTTAATTTATCAAGTTTTCTGGTGCGCCTGAAGACGAGGACAATTTCTTTATGACAAGAGGAGGAATTTGAGCGAGAGTTCGGGGGATGGCCTGGGAAGTTGCTGGGAAGTGAAAATTTGTAATTTGTAATTTTTAATTTTTTTATAATTATAAGTTATAAATAAGCAAAACAAAATAATAATAATAATTTATAATCTATAATTTTATAATTGTTTATAAATTATATTTTTTACAATTTTTTTACAGTTTATAACTATTTTATGGATAAATTCGCCAAAATTGTTGATTTTAGTTCAATTATTCCCCAAAAATTAACACAAAATCAGGGGAATTTAGGTGAATATTGTCATCAACATGTATCGTACATCAGACATCGTCTCGAAAAAAAAGCAAAGGAGTGAAATGAATATGAGCACCCGTTTTCCAACCCCCATGCCCTCCCACCTTACAACCTCCTCATTTCCCACATAAAATAGTCATTGATAAATTAAGAACGTCAAACTCATTATCCCCTAATTACGTTATTTACGTTGCAATAAATGCATTACCCGCAACTTTCTGCATTCGGGATAATGAAAAAATAGCGAGCGTTAAATTTTCAGATGTTCATATTCATTCTAATGACATTGAATAACATAAATATTCATGCATCAACCTCATAGTCCTACACAACAATCAAATTGTAATGATATAACCCCGAGATTTGAGCCAATTATTTCTTTAATTACGACTTTAAACCGTACCATCAAAATACTTATCATTCTCATCCTCCGAAAGGTGTATACAACCAGCAATAATTCATGTTTACGATGTAGGATATATAAAGTATCTTTCGCCAAGTGTTTTCTCGACTTAATGACCTCAGCTCTATCTCTACTATTTTATTCTGCCCCCCCCTCGAGTCTTATAGCTCCGGGGATTAACATATTGACGCTCACGCCTGTTTGGAGAGGAAAAAAATAACAGAGCTAGTAAATCAAAACGAAGAAAAAGGACCCGGGGAACAATAAAAGTGGTACAAAATTTTGTTTGGAAGATGAGGATTAATACTCCGCCCATTCGAGCAACCTGATTGAGAACTCGCGAATGCCAAAGTCCGCCTTCGTTAGTCTTAATGTCGTTTCTTCCAGCGTCGTTACTAAAATTGGATAACTTCTTGGAACTAACGTACCTAGGGCTTGCCTCTGGCTCCGGTATAAAAATTATTTTTTTTCCGCAGCGCGACTACAACTGAATCAATAAGAATTTCGGGTTTGCAGCGAGTGGATTAGATTGTTTGAGGAGGAAGGTCTCGAGTCGTCGGGTATTTTATTCAAGCAGCGAATTATTAATTACCAAGACTGTTCTCTCAATTAAGCATTAGCTTAGTGAATGCGCATTTTTAAAAATGGTATGATTGTGACTCATAATTTAATGTTTCACATAAACATAAATTTTGATTGAAGTTGAATTTTGAATAAGTCAATTATTACTATCACTCACCATTTTAAATATTCAAATTCAATTATTTTCAATCGAAAACTATTTTTACAACATTTTAGAAATATTATTCAATAGTTAATTGACGATTCCATACTATTAATTATTTATTTAATAGAAAAATGCTTGAGTATTGTATGGGAAAATTATTTTTTGTATTTTTCTTGCAAAAAATTCCGTTAAAAATAAAAAAATAAAAAAATTCTGTTCCATCTCCACCATCGAACGTTTTACATCGCTTCGACTTCCTCCAATTCGCGTTGTCTGCGTGCGTCCAGAAGTGTTTCGTGTGAAACTCGACGTGTTATTTGAAAACAAGCCCCTCCGGACCTCCACCGACGGATCACTCATGCTTTTTTCACCACATCCTGTCACATCCAACTTCCCCAAATTTTCTCTTCATCAAAAATGACAATCCCCCCAGCGCGCGGTCAATCAGTGAGCCCCTCTGAAGAATGCCCATGCACCAGCCTCCACCTCCTCGAGAACCGTCTCCCATTAACCCACACAAAAGAGCAGTGGCGAGGTAGAGGGCGGTGTGAATCCAAATGATAAATGATACCTCTCCCCGTAGCCGGGCCCTGAAAACCCCGAGACCCACCGACCCACTGTGTACCAAAATAACATCAACCAAATACAACTCTCGAAAAAAAAAAAACCCTCAAAACGAATAGACTGGATCCAGGTCTTGTCTCGGCGCATATTAATGGACAAACATAATCGCCTCATCGCAGCGGGTGAGTCTCTCTCCTCCAGTTTCAGCGTCTCCACAGCTCTCAAGCACCACCAGTTGTTCAGTCGTCACCGCAACGCAAAGTTCTTCATTCACAATTGCCATTCACCTCAATAATCCCGATAATTAATTCACAATAATTCCTAATTGCGGAACGACAATCACCTGTCAATTAGGGGTAAGATTCGAATATACCTAGTGCACCAGTGAATCCGTCAAGTGTTGCCAGCGGTGAACGCGTAAAATTAGAAGACATCAGTAATTCCCCCCCCCCCCCCCCCCC
>NW_021680530.1:52009-56230 GCF_001412515.2 Diachasma alloeum | reverse complement strand
GATCTTCGCAAGTCAATTGTCAGAAAGTGCTGGATGTCGTTGGTGTAACGTGCTAATTCGGATTGATCCGCAAGCCAATTCATCAATAATGATAGAGAAATAATCCTCAAATAAATAAATTTCAACTTTACGACTCCAGAATTTTTCGTCATTAAGCGTCGCATCCAGGTTTAATCTAAGTAATGTGTAATAAGACGTAATTGAATTAATATATGAAAGTGTAAATAACCTAATGTATGGGTTTCAGCACTCCAAAACAATAAAAAAAAAAAAAGCGTCGCATCAAGACGAAAATATATTAGTATTTGAAAGGTAAAAAAAAATTCTGCGATAATCAATAAACTCGAGAGTCTCTCCTGACCAGAGTTTACACATTATATAAAATAGTGATCATAGAACCTTTTTTGACACTAGTTTTTTAAGGTATGTAAATATTGTAAATAAGGACAGTTTTTAAATGAAAATGTTGATAAAAAAAGCAGCGGATTGATTCGCAGCCGAATTCATCAATAACGACAGAGAGAAATAATTCCCGAATAATTAATTATTATTTAGAAAATCAAAAAAATTCTACGGTAATCAGTGAACTCGAGAGTCACTCCTGGCTAAAGTTTACACGTTATATAAAATAGTGATCATAGAACTTTTTTTGACAGTAGTTTTTTAAGGTAACACCGAAAAAATATACTTGAATTGAGTATAAAATATGCTTGATTCGAGTATATAAAATATACTTGACTCAACTACATTTTATACTCAATTCAAGTATATTTTTCGTCCCTCTACATAAATATTATAAATAACGACTGTTCTTGAAACGAAAACCCCGACAAAAAATCCGCGGATTGACTCGCAGCCGAATTTATCAATAATGAAAGAGCGAAATAATTCCCGAATAATTAATTATTATTTAGAAAATCAAAAAAATTCTACGGTAATCAGTGAACTCGAGAGTCACTCCTGGCTAAAGTTTACACGTTATATAAAATAGTGATCATAGAACTTTTTTTGACACTAGTTTTTTAAGGTATCACGGAAAAAATATACTTGAATTGAGTATAAAATATGCTTGATTCGAGTATATAAAATATACTTGACTCAACTACATTTTATACTCAATTCAAGTATATTTTTCGTCCCTCTACATAAATATTATAAATAACGACTGTTCTTGAAACGAAAACCCCGACAAAAAATCCGCGGATTGACTCGCAGCCGAATTTATCAATAATGACAGAGCGAAATAATTCCCAAATAAATAATCATGTTCAACCAAACGACTCCATAATTTTCATCATTAAACCTCGCATCAGGCCTCATTGTAAAAGCCCTCAGTCAGCGCAACGACGATTGCCGGCTGGTATTTACAATTAGAGATAACCACTCAACATGTGAGATCATTGTCCAGCGCTAATGTTACACAATCAGCTATCAAAAAATCCATACCCCAGTGTGTTGGTACATTGATTACCACTTGGTTACAAGTGACTATCACTCGGGTAATAAAGTCTCGTGGTCTTGTTGGGGGGGAAAGGCGGTGTTAATGCCGCCTACCAGTACCGCCCCGGGGCCCTCCTGGTGTCCATCAGAGCCACCTCCTTCAGCCTCGCATGAACTCACTTTTGCCGGTGAAAAAGCTGAAACATTCATGTGCGAAGGCAATTCGCGAAAAACACTGGCTACCACTGAGTGCTGACCACGCCGGCCAAGGAGTCCAAACGTGCACGGTACACCACCTTGTGGGGGATTGCGGGGGCATGGGGGAATGGATGGGGCTTGGGTTGATGGTGAAACCACCGCGAGGTTCTTCAGTTTCGCTGGGGAGAGAGACGGACGGCTGCTTTGTGTGGGGAGGTGGGTGAGTGTGTTTGGAGTGCGTGCATGCTGGGGTTTAATGGTACCAGCTAATGACTATTGGCCGGCAGACCTGGGCGGGACTACACGCACGGCCGCGGCGGCAGCCGTGTGGACGTGTGCGGCTGGGGAACGGGGAAAATCGAGGCGGTTGTGTGTGCGTACGTGGATGACGCGAACGATGATTTTTTGGGGGGGGATTGTCGCGGAAGGTTGACACTGTTCGGCATTTTGACACTTGGTTGACCCAGTTGAACACACCGGAGAGAAAAGTTGAATGGAAAAGAGTAGGAAATCGCGGCCAATTTGAAAAAAAATAGGGGGATGCAGACATTAATGTTTTCTGTTGGAAAATTACTCTTGAGATTTTAAGTAAGAAATCTGGAAATTTTTAACAGTCATTCGCACGAATTTTTTATGTTGCACTGTTGGAAATTTTTTGGAATTTCGGGGAAAATATGGGAGTAATTCTCAGGTGAGTGACATTGAATCGGATTTAGGGAAAAAATCGGCATGAGAGTTGAAGTTTTAGATAGAATTTAAAGAAATTCATGAATTTTCAGCGGGAGTGAGATGAAAATTATAACTGCATTGTATTTTCAATCAAACATGAATATTCAGAAAAAAATTACATGAATTTTCCATTTTTTTCCTGAATTTTCCCGATTTTTCGGAATTTTCACAGAATAATTCAACTGAAAAATCAAGTTTTTTATTAATTTTTGGATAATTTAAACCGAAAATTAATGGAATATTTAATTTTGCAATAATACTATTTCCTGAAGTTGAACAAAAAATTCCAAAAAATCATGGAAAATTTTTGTTCCGAAATTGTGGTTCATTAAAAAATACCATAAAAAAGCAAATCTATGAATGCAAAAATTACTGTTCCGTCTGCTCCGCTCGCCATAAATTAAATTTTGAAATTGTTTCGCTATGGCCCTTCATTAGAATCTTCACATAATAATTTTTAATTTTATACTACCGTTCGCACTTCACTAATACGATGCAACCAGGTCTTGCCAAAAATATTCTAATGTTCGTTTACTTATCCCACAGTTTTAATTTAAAACACCTGAACACATCTTTACTCAAATTGTCTCAAATTTACTCAAATCACGTGTTAATTTTCTCATCACCCTCAGGACATTACTCTCCAAAATAACTCCCAAAAATATTGAAATTTTTGAAATATCCCCGGACCCCCGGTGCACACCCCATTGAGATATCGACGTTGTTTACACCAGGAGAGTCTCCACATATCCTCGAGATAAAATAAAAAAGGTCTCAAGAGACACGTGAAAGATGTCACCCAACGGTCTCCCCTCTTTCCCTCTTCGCGAATCGTTTGGCGGTTTCTCAGATTCTTTTTCTTCGCCTTCTCCTCTCCCCCGTGCATTTCGCCACAGCGACAACAAACGTCAACGAAAATAATTTGCATAGAATAGGACCGGGTGAGTCCACATTAGGAGGAGAGAAAAGACTTTACGTTGTGTCTGTGTGTTACTCCGGGTGCCTCCCTCGTAAGTCAGTTAATGCGGAGCGCAGACGCCGAGCAGACGCTGAAAACATCCATCACCCGGGGTTGAGCTGGCCTGGCTCCCTATCTTGCGACGCGGATCGCTGCCTCATAATTACACTCTCTCGCCAGGTTTCTATACTGTTGTTTATACTCTTTTATGGGGCTTTTGTTAATTTTTTTTCCCCCTTTGTTTTGTTTTTTCGGGAGAGAGGGACCGTTCCACCTCTTCGATGTCTCTTGCGGTCTTGAAATGTCGATGCTGATCCACACGCGATAACGATTGTCACTCGATCCCTACATCATTTGCCTCTACTTGCGTTGTTTTCTTCACTCATCAGTGTTTGTTATTCGGGTGGGGAGGGGCGGAGGCATGAGGTTTCAAAATTATCCCCTCACATAAAGGGGAATGTCACTTTCGCGTCTTGAAACTTTGGTCGAAATATAAAAATGAAATTATAATTTTATTTTTTTTATAAATAAAAAATATCATTTTTATCGTGTTTCGGTTTTTTTTTTTTTTGGGTTTTTGATAATTTTACTTCTGCATTGTTAGAAAATTGTGTGATTTTACAACGTTTATCGTACGTTTGTATGAGAAAATTGGAAATCTGAGATGAGAAGAGCGAATTAGTGATAATAATAAAAATAAAATTTACAGTTCATTGATTTCTTTATAGAACTGTGAATTTTTAATCACGGAATTCCGAGAAATTTCAGTGAAACTAACTTCATAAAAATTTTCAAGCGATTCCCCAAAAAACCAATTCTTTATTCTCAGGGAAATCCCACTAATTTTCAGGAACTGACAGATGTTTTTTTTTTTTTTTTTTTTTTTTTTTTTTTTT
>NW_021680530.1:49661-51814 GCF_001412515.2 Diachasma alloeum | reverse complement strand
TGGCGTAGTGGTTAAGGCCGTTGCCTCACAACGGATAGGTTCCAGGTTCGATTCCTGGCCGGGTAGAATGGTGAGATCTAACCATTTTTAAAGTCTTGATCAATCGCCATATAGTCTCATCAGACTCGAAGCGATATAAAATAAGCATAAAAAAAAAAAAAAAGCAGTATCATATAGCAAAAGTGCCCCGATTTCCTCGACCATTTTTCCTCATTTTTCTCTCCACGACACGTCCCTGCAAATCAATTATTTTTCATCGCGATCAACTCAATCCTTTCACACAGTCTCATAATAAAAATTAGCACCGCGGTGATCGATTATAAATCGATTAGATCACCATTGTTGACCCCCATGCAGAATCATCCATCACTCCACGATGTACAAGCGCCTTCGATCCATAACCCCGAGTCACGGTGATTCGACTCCCCACGAATTACCACAGATTGTTATCCCCCAATCATTGACTGAAATATCCCAATGATTCCTGAATTTTCCAGGATGACTCGGCAAATCAAATTGCCATCTCGAAATAAAAACGTTCTCCCCGAAATTACACCTCTGCTGTTTAATTCTGGTCTCGATTTTCAGGAGGTGAGACGTCAGCCATTGCAAAAACCTAAATATCCCTCGATGGCGGTCTCCGCGTTCGAGGCGAACGCCGAATGGCGAGGGGTGCAATTTTTGTATTTGCCGGATTATTTATAGCACCAGGGTGGATTACCATAAACAACGCCCCGCGAAAGAAACTCAAAGATTACAGTATTTAAAGCGCGCGAGAGAGGTACACGAGGGGAGGGAGAATAATTACCAACGCCACGGCTACCAGAACCACCGCAGCCCAAACACTGTTACCGGGGCCGGTTGCATTTCACTTCACCATGTTTCTTCAGAAACAGGGATATGGAAGAAAGAAAGAAAAATGAATTTTCTGAGCTGATTCGAGCCATTCGACATCAGATATTCCATTTTATTATACAAAACATTCTTAAATTGTTTCAAAAATAAAGAGATTATGATTGAATGGAAGAAAAATATCGAAATATAAAAAAATAATGTATTTTAATTTATTAGAATTTTTAATTGATTTTTATTTGATTTTTTTTGAGCTGATTCGAGCCATTCGACATCAGATATTCCATTTTATTATACAAAACATTCTTAAATTGTTTCAAAAATAAAGAGATTATGATTGAATGGAAGAAAAATATCGAAATATAAAAAAATAATGTATTTTAATTTATTAGAATTTTTTATGTTCACTTCAACAATATTTTTGGTAAAATTTGTAAAAACATTTTCACATACAGGATTATTTCATGTTAATAAATCCGTTGATGAATCCTAACTAATGAAAATTTTATTTTAATCCACAGGGAAAAATTAAGGACAATTAAAAAAGAGTGAGGCATTTTAACTGAATAAGCGACTTCATTAAAAAAAATTTTGTCCACTTCAAAAATATTTTTACTGTAATTCGATAAACTCATGTGTTGATGTCACTGCAAACATTTTTAAATAAAGAATTATCACATGTTGATAAATCTACTGAAATATTTTAATTAAATTTAGGAAACATTAATTCATATTTCAAAAAATATCATTTCACTTCTGAATGAATGAAATGAAGCCCTTCATTCTCCTAATTAATTTCCATAAAAAATATGATTGCAATAACTAAAAAAAAAAATACCAAAAACCTAATTAAAAAGCGTCAGCTCTCTGAAAAACCCAGAGAATTTAAAATCCATTCCCTCAATAAAGTGAGTCCCACCGAACGGAAAAATAATGGAAAGTAATTTCCAATGAAATTCGAAATGATGAAAATTATCCCCTAACAATGTAATTTTAATTAAAACTCGTCATACCTCAACAAAACCCTGTTATATCAAGATTAAACATTCACCCTCTCTCCGACATAAATTGAATGCATCAGTGTAAAATTGGAAATGTAGAGCAGCAGCAGAATATAGAATAAAAGAGGCTGTATGTGGGTGGTAGATGTTTTTTTTATTCATAAAAGCACTTCTCCATTTCCCATTAGTGTAGACCTATTGTACGGCAAATTGGTCGTAGCGAAAATTTAATTAAAAAAGACAATGGTCAGTGTTGAGTACGATTATTCACGGGCGTTGGGAAAAAAATTCAAACGCCCC
>NW_021680530.1:34431-49633 GCF_001412515.2 Diachasma alloeum | reverse complement strand
CCGCCCCTTCCTACCAACCAACCGAGTGTTATACCGTGAACGATACCAACGCCGAGTGCGACATTCGATACAAATACACGACAATACTGGGGTATGAGTATGTGTTGCACGCGTGCTCGAAATAACTCGGGGGTTTATTTTTTGCTCCGTTTGCACGGGATATTCAAATGCAGGAGAGGTTGTAATAAAATGGTAAGTTGAATTGCTTCAAAATTATGAATAATTTTTCAATGTATGGACTGGTGAATTATTCGCAATTTACGATTGTATTTTTCGTGATTTATTATGAAATATTTGATTGTTGGGAGGAGACATTTGTAGATGAAATTATGACGAGTTTTTTGTATTGAAAACCCATTCGTCGTTTGATGACATAAATAGTCAATTTTTTAATTTATTTATAAAAAGTAAATGAGAACTAAATGAGAACAACTGACTGTTTATGTTAATGAATACGCGGGTGTGAATTAATTACTCCCCTCCGTCTTCGGCCTACTAAATTACTATCATCAGTTCATTTTTCATGATTGTTGTATTATTTGTTTGATCCTGCAATTGGCCTCGCACTGTTGGATCTCTGTGGAACAAAAACTGGAAGAACGGAATGAAAGTGAGATTTAAAATTAATTTCAATGGAATTAAACAAACTCTCCTTCATCCGTCGAGCAGAGCATAATAACCATCTGAAAGCACCTGAAAACTATTCGCGTAGACACTGTATAAAACGTGTTGGCACTCGAAGAGCTGTTGGAGATGGGTACACAGTTTGTATAGCAGACGGATTTCGATGCTATGAGGGGCAGGGGAACGGGACCCCAAGTCTCTGGAATGTAATCATAGGGCTCCAACAGCCATCCCCAACCCCCCTACCTCATCCCCCTCTCCATTCAGTGATGTGCAATCCTTCGGGATATTCTAGTTGGCTACGGTGAATTCTTAGGGACTCCAGCAAACTCCCATCCCCGTTGGCCTGTCTTCGCTCCTTCTCACCGTTCTTATGTATATTGTTCATTAAGAGTTGACAGTGACACTGCACTTTAGCTCGTGAGTCGACCTGAAACACGATGAGTTGGAGAACTCCAGAACTCGAGATGCAGCATTTCCTTGTTTCCTCGGAATTATTAAATTCTCACGTAACGGAAATGAAAGGGTAGAGTTCATGGATGCGCAGGCTGCCTGTTCTTGATTATTACGGGAAAATAGGAAGTGTTGGGAAGACACGGGGAAATTAGTGCCCGAAATAACGGAATTTTTGCCCTGAAATTTGAGGCATTTTTGGTGTCGCAAGACGTTGAGAAATGATTTCTAGGATCTGAATAATATTCAAGATTTTAACAGAAAGAAATATTTGAGGGAGTGGAATAGATTTACTTGGGAGAAATTAACCAACTTGATAGAGAGAATTTATTCAATTGATTTAATTAATTTAATTTCAAACATGAATTAAGATATTTGGACACCGGTCGTCTGCAATTCAGATCGGTTTTCATTTTAGTCGGACGTTTTGTATTGTCTGAAAAATATCTAAGAAAGGTGTGTGAAATTCAGACACTCGTTTTTGCTGTGATGGAAAGAATGTTTAGAAAAAATTGTCCCCTTGAAATTATTTAATTTTGTCAAAAAAAAATCGGATATTAAACCCAGGCGGTTGAAAATTTTTATCCGAAATTTCCGGTACAATTTTTGGGAATTTTTATCGAATTCAATTACTACTGAAATTTCTAGCAAATTCGTCACTAAAAATTCAGAATTTTGTGGAAAAATCAAAGAGAACTGTAAATTTGAGTTCCATTTTTTCCTGAAAATGAATAGAAAATCGGAAAACTCCGGAATATTCTTGAATTTTCATGATTTCACTGAAAACTCAATGTAATCTGGCACTGAATTTTCATATTAAACTGAGAAATTCTCGTCTTTATGCTGCTTAACAATCTGGAATTGTACTGAATTTCCAGTGAAACCAAAAATTTCATGATTTTCTTCCCCTAAATCGCATTGACTGTTACTCTCCCAAAAATGACTAGTCAACTGTCCATGAAATTGAATTTTTCCTACCAGTGGATGCGCTACGCACTCGGCTATTCAAAGGGCGATGAAAATTCGAGAAAGACGGAAGAGCCATCCACCAGTACAGCTGAGTATCCCGGGTTATCCACCAGAAGCAGGCGATTTACAACGTTAATAAGATTACTCAGCCCTCCCACCCCGGCGTATCCGACTCTTATTGTTTACACTCGGCTCCTTGCAGCCCATTGCCTGGACCCCAAGCCAATTCCTCTCACCTCTCCTGCAAGTGCCCTCAAGCACTCGGACCTCCCGCCCCCGCTCACCTCACGCAGAAAGAAAACCTTCGCTCGCCCCCCTCGATCCCTTTCGGTGCATGCCTAGCGTTAATTAGTTTCGCCCAAGTTAATGACTTTTTCCCTCCTAATCAGGTAATTCCGTATCTCTTTAAAATAATCTGCGCACACCGCCCTGCTTGGTTTAATGAAATCCCGAAGTCGTTACTTACATCTAGCGCCTCGGTGCTCTTCCCAGATCCTCCAGTCGACGTATTTTATTCGTTTCCTTATTCCTCACGGTTTTTGATTCATGAGTAATTACTCGCATCGCAAAATTAGCAATTTCATCGCGAAGAAATGTTTCTCTTCCGGTGGTTTGTTTCAATAACTCCTCAGGCAGCTGAACAATCAGTGTTGTAAGACGTCTTAATTTAAGACAATAACAACGTTCTCGGAAATTTCAGGGAAACTATAATGGAATAAAAATTTTAAAAAATGCAACGGAGGGAATATTTATCGTCGAATTTTTCACATGATTGGATGATTTTTATTGTCTCCATTACTCACCGGACTGACCCGCTGGTGTCTTCGTTATCCGAGAAATTTTAAACTCCCCCCATAAACCAGATCCCCGTGCAAAAGGCTTGCGACAAAAATCCCCAAAGTTATGACGCACCGAGTCCAGTGAATTTTTCGGTGGGTCGCGCGTGCAGACACGCCGCTGCGTATACCAAACTGATGTAGTGACTTTGTATACGTTATTTTGCAGCAAGTAGTGAAGAGGAGAGTATAAATAAAAACGTAGCGGCCAATTCCCAGGCGTATTTTGAATTCTTTACGAGTGTTAATGCCTTTCTTTCCTCTTGCGATGGTAGAAATAAAGTTTTATACTCAACATTTTTGATGATAATTACTGAGTTTAATGTAAAGTTAAGTATTACTTACCGGAATACCGGACAACATTTCAGGTTGATCCTGTTCTCAATCGCCCCATCAGTTTACATGGGAGGAATATAAAATGAGAAATTTCTAGAGGTTGACCCAATATGGATATTTATATGTCTTTCTGTACAATTTTTCTGGAGGATTTCGTCGACATAAATTTTATAAATTATTTTCAGTCGATTATTCTTCGGTTTTCATTTTTAAAAATTAAATACAATAGAAAATATTAATGGGAAATATTAAAAATGAAATGAAATAAAATATTGAAAGCAAATGATTTTTGTACGACTTTTTTCAATAAATTTACCAAGTTATTAAAACAATTACTCTCAGAGCTGTTAAAATAATTGAACTGCAATTCCAAAAATCTGAAAAATTCCTGAAAGTGAATTAATGTTCATTCTCATTGCCCCCCACACCTGAGCTTCATTCATTCCCTCACACATCCCGACAAAAGCAATTACCGTCATTCACACTATCAACCAACCTTCGCAAAACTGAATTTAATGACCCCCCCACCGGTCTATGGCCAAAGAAAACAATGAGAATGTGAATGAAAAGCAGAAAAAAATTTCACGATACATAACCAAGAGTGCGCAGTAGGTGTGTCCTCTCCTCGTAATTATTTAACACTAATTGAGCACTGTCTGATAATTACTCGCATTACTTATTACCCGAGTCACGGGGCGGTTGAACTTGAAATAATCAGTTGACTGACGTTCACTTATCATCACGGCAAATTGCACTGATTTATCGGAATTATGTACCGTTAAATCTCCGGTTTTCCCTGTTTTATTGCCATTTCCACGAGTTTTTTCATGCGTGCATCGCGAGGTAGATATGATAATCTCGGTTGTAAACAGCTGAATTTATCGTGACATTGAATATTTTGTGGCTCATTTGTCTCTGATGGGTGATTATGATGGAGTGTGGAAAAACGTGAGGGGAATTCTATAACTGTTTTTTTCATTCTTTCGCTGAATGTTACATCGAGATGTGAAGAAAATCGTGGTTCACGCATATCGCCGATAGCAATCGCGTAATGAGGATTAATATTCCATATTGAATAAACATCACTGGGAAGATTTTTTAATTGAAGACGTCCCATTAGTCGTTGATTTACATTCATTAAATATTCAATACGATGTTGCGGGTCTAATGGATATTGTTGAAAAAAAATATACTTCGATGACGGATGAGTGTTTCAATTCGCGGATGATTATTTCGTATCAGCCCGGGTTGTAATATAAGGGTCAAAAAGTGGAGGTTAAAAAATGAGGGTCAGAATATTAGGGTCAAAACATTAGGGTCAGAATATAAAAGTAAAAAAAGTGGGTGTCAGGCAATGAGGGTCATATAAGGGCTAAAAACGGAGGGATTTTGACCCTCTTGACCCTCGTAACCTTGCTGTAGGCTGAGACCCTTACGGCCCTTTATGACCTTGAAGGCCCCAAGGGTCCGCAGGGGCACAAAGGTCTCCTCCTTAGCCCTTCTTGTAACATCAAATGGACTTACAATCAAATGAGGGATTTTGACCCTCTTGACCCTCGTAACCTTGCTGTACCCTGAGACCCTTACGGCCCTTTATGATCTTGAAGGCCCCAAGGGTCCGCAGGGGTACACAGGTCTCCTCCTTAGCCCTTCTTGTAACATCAAATAGATTTACAATCAAATGAGGGATTTTGACCCTCTTGACCCTCGTAAGAGGGTCAAGAGGGCTTGCTACAACCCGGCCTGATCCAATTGAGTGCATTTTTTTCCGTGAACAAATGGAGTAGCACTCCGGTAGTCATCATCAACAAATTGTCCCGTCACTCACGCTTTCGTGAAGATTTCCTGACACCACACGGTTCCTTTATCCCCCCTGAAATACACACGTTCATGTCACCAAAGACGTTTACAACCCGCTGCACTCCTCATCCCATTTTGCATTTCACCATCGCCCTCGCGTATCCACAAACTGCCACTTCAATCCATCTGCAGCGCGCAGAGCCAAAATATTTCGTGTCCCTTTCTCTGTTGCTCTTCACTCTTTCCCTCGTAGATTCGCGGCGGGGAAAAAGTAAAATAAGAGAGGACGGAAAAAATGAATGGAATAGAGTAAAAAACACAGCAGGCCGCAAAACGAGCGGTAATAAATACGCGTCCGTCTGGAAAGTGGGTCGTGAAAAAATGAGATTTATACCTACCCGAAACGCTCCGACGAGCGCGGATTCTTCTGTGATGCATGGACAGACGTGAAATCGGTCGATTTCAGAGAGAAAATGTTGTCATTTTCCGCGCAACTCTACCATTATTCACATTTACATATTCCTTTGTTTCAACATTTTCGAGAAACAAAAGAACTTATTTCGTTGCCGCGGGAAATAAATTCACTTTTACTCAACTAATATCCAAGTATCTTTTACAGGATTAATTAATTAATTATAAACAATTTTTTTAAATTAGAAAAATCGATTTTAATCATCAAGTATAAGTTTCAATAATTGATAACTCATTATTATTAATAATAATAATTAATTAATATTATATTATTAATGTAACTAATAACGATGATAATTCATTATTATTAATTATTATTAATCATTAATAATAATTAAAAAAACTAAATTATATTCTAATTAAAAATTAGAATTGTTTATTAATTATTATTAATCATTAATAATAATTAATTATCATCGTGAGTTTATAAATAAAAATGAATACAAATTTGTAAATAAAAACTTTTTTTTTAAATATTAAAATAGACTTGGGAATGATATAAAACAACTATTTTCATCCCTTTAAAATTCTAAATCATCAACTTCAATACTCCCGCGAATCGCTCGACCATTCAGCGGCTAAAGACGCCTGAAGTTCACCGAAGACAAAGACAGACAGGGAGTGACTCAGTTCCACATGTTGAAAAATGTTGCTGGCGTTGGCGTTCGTTAGCGTGCTTCCGACTTGTCAAAGGTATAAGCTTCGGACTCTTAGTTTCACCGATACAATGGGAGTACCGCGGATATCTTGTCCCCTCTTTCACTCCTCACTTCTCCACCCACCCGTTTGCTCCACGGGGGGAGGGGGGACGACACGCGGACTTTGTGACCGTGTGAAAGATGGCCCACAGTGTCTCGTAAATTTATTGATGCCGGTGAATAGAGAGAGGAGGGGATGCTAAGACGCTCGAAACATTTGCTACAGTTATTCTGGCTTTGTGAGGGCTTGTTTTGAGGAAATGGGTTTGGGAGAGGGAATTGCGTTATTTAGTGATGAATTAAATTTTTTTTTGTGTTTGAAATTGATTTTTACTTCAATTTGTGTTGAAATATACAAAAATAATTAATTAAATTATCAAGAGTGACGTAGTTGGTATAAATGAGAGAGGGGATGCTTGGAGGGTCTATACGACTCTCTGAAGCTGATTGTTTATTTAGCGTCATATAAACAAATGACGAACTCAAGAGAATGAAAGAAACGACTGTTCTCCTTTATCCCCTTTGTGGTGGATATGCGTATTGCTTATTAGTTATTTGATTTTGAGTCTAGTTCCTCGACGGCTCTCAGAGAGAAAGCACGTCTCTAATACATGGTATCATTGCTCTGGTTAAACTGATTTAACTTATTTGCTTCCATAAACTGCATCCCATATTCCAACAATTTGCATTATTTTAATACAAATTGAAGTAAAAATCTTCATAATGCGAAATTTTCATAATGACCTTATTTGTAGAGCGAATTGAGTGCTACTAAAAAGGTTATGAGAAAAATTTTGCTGTCTCCTTTAGATGCCATATTTGGGCTTTTTTCGGGGGGAAAATCGATTTTCGGCAAAATCAAATTTTTCCGCCGGGTGAACGCCAATTCTGTATTTTCTGGCCCGCCTAATGCCCCTGAGACCCTCACTTGCGCCAGAAATGCAATAAATTCAGAATCTGTCTCCGAATTCTTTAAACAATTTGAAAAACCATTCGCTCCACAGATTGCCGATGTGTTGTTTTCCTCCCTTTCCTTGCGCACATTTGTGGCCAGAGTTAAACGACATGCAAGCCCAAGGAGCCACCGTCATTGGACATAAACACAAACCCCTGGTAGCTCCAATCCTCCCCCTTTCTCCTCCCTCCCTCCACTTCACGAGTGTGTGTCGTTTATTTAAACCCAAGGGAGTCTCCTAAACATCGCGTCCCCGTTGAGGGACTGCCTCTTTTCGCTTCGATCCTCTCCGAACGACCAAAACCGCCGTTCGCCGGCGTTTCATTTATTCAAAGTAAGTTATTGCCATCAGCCCAAGTACTATATTACATTCTGGAGCGATATAATCCGCACACAAACCCTCGGTACGATACTTTGGTGAGTCTAGAATTCTACTCTCAGTTGCGAGTTGACGAATACTCCATTCAATTCGAAATGATGGTCAACTTAAATCGAGGAATTACCAGACAAAATAATATTTTCAATTAAAAAATAAAATTAAAACCTAAAATTTAAAAAATTCATTCAAAAAATGAAATGCAACATCAACAAAATAATTATTCCATCAATGTAAAATATTCACGGCTAATTCCTTCACATTTTCATCATTTGTTTGTGAATCAGTGCATGTAGGTAATTTATTTTTCCAAATTGTTCCCTATCGTTTGTTATTTTGCGTTCAATGACGCGTCACCCATTTCACCCGATGATTTTCGTTAATCACGTCTGCCTAGAGTCACACAGGGGACAGATAAAATTCCCGCTAAAGGGGACAAAACGGCGAATATTCAATTTCAATCGCTCCAGGATTTACCGATGGCATCAGCAAAATCGTAAAGAGCTGAATAACAAATGGAGTAATTACCCTGACCCCATACCAACTTGTACGAATGCCCATTTTTTTTAACGTCACTCGTTTCGCCACTGAAAGCGGTGAGCATTCCCACGGGAGGGATTAAGTCACAAATGTTCAGTCGGATTATCGAAAAACTCAGCTAATAAAATGTTATGTTCGCGTGAGTCCTTCTGGACTTGTGCATTTTATTGAGGCACGGACACGGGACGATCGTAAAAACAAACATTGAAGGCCTCTTCTCCGCGTGATTATTCACTATAAAAATATGTTATTTAGTGAAATACTCTAGTCGAACATCAGAGTTAAAATATTTCTTCATCGAAATATATAAAATAAAATTATTTCTGTTAATTTCGATATTGATCTCTGCATAAACAGTGCTATTCATACATTCGCAATTTTTTTTCCATCTGTAATCGCATTTTTCTCGTTTCGCTTGGTCGCTAATTATTTTAATTGGACGGCGCACATTCAAAAGAGTATTCCTGGACATAGAAGATACTTGAGACTGAGGGAGGGAAGGTACAAGCTGGAGGCAGAGAGGGCTAAACGGCTGCCGGCTATATACGATCGCCGATCATATCCCCTCGACTTGTTCTCTCTTTTTGTTCTCCACTCGATTCTACCTCCTTTATTTTTATCTCTTTGTAATTTTTCGCCGACTTAAATCGCTCGTTAGCATATTGATTGGCGATGACGGGACCGCACTGCTGTGGACCCGTTGAGAAAATTAAAACGGACCTTGTGAATTAATATTCTCTTTCAATCCTCATTTCTTGTTCTTTCGCGTCTTATCTGCATGAAAATCATTATGCAATTCTCATATTCGTGTTTTCGTTTTGATTCTTCGATTTTTCCTCGATGCAGGAAGTGAGAAAGATAATCCACCGGTGGATGTTGAATTTAATGAAACGTGAATTTCGGATTCGGGGGGGAAAAATAAAAATAGTAAGAGGGAAATTAAATAAATGAAGATGGAGGGGCGTGCCGGGAGCGAGACCTCCAACCGAGGAAAACCGCAAAAACCGCAAATGTGGAGTTTTATCCACTTGTTTTCTTAAAAATGCCACTGAATGAGGGGAAACGGACGAATCACCGTCATTAACCTCTATCCTTTAAACTCCCCCTCTCTCTCTCAGAAGAATGCTCCACTCGCGTTATTACAGAGCAATTTAACAGTAGTAAAGGTGAATTAAAAGAGACGTGTTATTTTGTGTCTTAAAAGACTCGTAATTCATCCCTCAATTTTTTTTGCTACATTTTTTTTCAGAAAAAATAATAGTTCGGAACTTGGGATTTAATGTGCAGAGTTGGGTTGTAGGTTTGCGGACGCGTGGGACACAGTATTTTTTGTTAATAAACATGACGAATAATGTCATTAGGTTGATATTTTCCATTCAAAGGTTGTGATTGAGTTTGAGCGGACTTGAGCTAGATTAAAGCTGAACCCCAATGGTTGATTGAAAAGTTATGATCAATATAACTGCTAATTACAATTAATATCACGGTTATGGTTGTAAACTCATCTCTATGCCGAGCAGATGGCGTTCGAAATTGAGTGTGAGCGAGCTTGAGTTGCTCATACACTCCAGCAGAGATTGAACAAAACCGGTCACCAATTCTCACATAAAACTGTCGCATTTGAAATGTCTTTTAGTCGACAAGTCACACCGTCATAACAAATCATCACAAAACTCGAAAATGAGAGCTTTCCACCCCCGCTGTTTCCGCTCACAATCAAAAATTTAAAAAATAAATTGAGAAAAACGCTAAAACTTTTTGACCACCTTGAATCGCATTCAATCTCTCGTAACGTCTCAACCCCAGTATAAGACGCCATAAATCGTGTCCATGGGACTTGGGAGAACAAGGAAACTTCTCTAAGACCAGTGGACAAGCCAAGCGAAACGCATTCACCTTGGGGTCTCTCTTTTGCCGGCACAAAACGATAGGGTTAAGGTAAGTACGGATGACGGAAAGGGACACGAGAGTGAGTGGGACCCGTGCATTTGAACCAATGACAACGAGGGCGGTGAGGTGGTTGTGCCATGGTTAAAGGCTTCTGAGCTCCGCCTTCTGCACTACTCCAGACCATCGTAGCATCCGTCTTTAGGGGCTATCTCATTTTTATTTCCCCTTTCTTTTAGATATATATTTTTTTTATCCGTATTACAAAGCTACCACACTTTACCTGAGTTACCTGGGACTTTTTCTCGTCGTATCTGCGCCTTGTTTTGTGCACCGCTCGACGTTCCACACGACCGTGTCAATTAATGTCTCTCTGAATGCTGGCGACTCGGGCTAGCCGGATTGATCGATGGGTTTGGAGACCGACGAATTGGATCCACGCGTTTATTTTGCAATTTTTTTTTGGTTCTCAAAGGTGAATTGATTTGATTTCATTCTTAATAATTATTGAGGGGTCTATCGGCACATTCGTCTCCTTCAGGAATTCAGGGATTTTTTTTAGGCGAGGGTCAAGTGGTTTAAGGGTCAAAAAACCCTTGAGAGGATTCAGGGTTAAGGGTCAAACGATCTCAAGGGCCTAAGGGGTTGACAAAAAGTTTAGGTTCACTTGACCTTTTACATTTGACCCTTTAAGACAATTTGACCTTCAACTAAAAAAAAATTAAAAAGTTTCCTGCATTGTCTCCAGTAGTCGCTATTCCTGATGTTTCATTTTATCCCAAATAGAAAAAAAATCAAAATAATTTGGAAACGTAATAGAAATTAACCAATTTTCCTCCATCAATCACCCCTAAATGATCTCACCTCTGCCTCGCACCCATCATCACTTGGCCTTCCCAAAAATCCCCATAAATTACGAAAAATACCTTAAACATTGATCAGCCCGTGGCGATTTATCCTCCACGTTACCATCGAGAGATGACGCATTGGTGGCAGGCGGTCCGCACGATTAGCTTCCTCACTTTCTGTCGGAAGTTGAGAGATGAACGAGCGCTATTTTTTTTTTCCAAACTCTTTTCTCTTCCCGTTAAAGTGGGTGGGTGAGAAGAGGATCTCGAAAGTCTCAATTCATAGTCCCACCACCGTTCCCAATCTCCATCTCACTTCTACCTCACCGCAGCTTTATTTTTTTGCACCTCTCACTCCCTTTTTTCTTGTCCACAACCCGGTGTTCTTCGTGTCGTACTGATTTATATCTCGCTTCGTCCATAAATTCGCTACTTGTGGAAACTCGAGAACTATATACTTCCCCCAGGTATATAATCATAATTCATAGTATTCGTTTAGGTGTCACTATAAATAATTCAAACTTCCCTCAATCCACACGCATTATAAGGCGCCATCTTGAGGTGAGTGTGTGGGGACTTCTGTAGCTCATCACTATTTTCGACGATTTTTTAAATATAATTTTAATGTCAGAAAAAAATTTCGTTCAGCTGCATTTAATCTCAGGCACGACTCGTTGATATTCCACTTCGGAAACCCGAAAAATTTGTTGCGCGATCCGTCCGCGGAATTGACGGGATCGGGGGGACAAAAGGGAAGAAGAGAGAAAAGAGTTACATGAGCGAATAGCCGTGGGCTAATGAGGCAGCTCGCCCCACGTCACTGACAGTTATATTTCTCTTTGACGCATCCCTCCTGCGTCTGTCACCGGCCTGTCTCACCATCCATCCGTCGAGTCACCCCTCTCTTTCGACGCTGGATTTCGGATACAAGTTGAAAAGTTGTAGGTTGCACCGGTGGATTCGGGAGGCGAGCTGGGAACCAGTGGCACACATCACTGGGACAGCAGCGTCGCGGAGATTGACGTGGCACGCTGCTTGTGTTGACAAGATTGTGACGAGAAACTAACTGACCTTTCTATCAACTTATGCGATAGGCGGGGGCTCTTCAGGGAGAATACACAATTTTTTGGGGAATAATTAGAATAATGGGCGATATTTTAATTTAATTAATGGGGAATTTCAACTATTAAAAAATTGGCGAAACGTTTTCTGTCACCGATCTACTCCGTGAAGCCAAGGGTTTGCGACGGGGACGTGGCGGGTTGAACCCCACCAACGCCCCAATGTAAAAGGTTTTTCTTTTTTTCTCCGGGCTGCTATTAATGAATTTAAACCTCCTTGAGACATCTCATATTATATGATGAATGCTCACTTAGATCAACGGGTGTCCCCAAACGGCACCGTTCCTTCTAAAGGCATGTTAATTTAAATATTAAATTTATTAAGGTATTAAAATTAAATTCAAGAGTGCATGGTAAGACATTTCATGTTCATGGAATAAGAAGTCTAATATTAGCTGAGCTTAAATTATTTCATTTTTACTCACAACATTTTTTCTAATGAAAAAAAACAATTCATTGATTATATATAAAAAAAATATTTAGATTCGAAAGAATTCCATAATTTTTATTTTTATTTTTTTCAAATGTAAATGAATAAACATCATGAATATAAAATAATAAAATCATTGTAAAATATCCGGGAGTGCCTCTATGAAGAGAAGAAAATTTAAAGAGAATTGCAAACAATTTCAAAAATAAGAAGAAAAAATGCACATAAAAATTCTTTCATCTCGATTATGTTCTCAAGCAATGGATCCTCGTCAAAGATTAGGTATAAAGATCCTTAAAATGATTTGACACATCTTAACAACGAGAATGCCATCGTCATCGTCCCTGACGGCAACGAAAATTCCAACGAAGGTAACATCTCGATTTCAAAGCTCATTTATCTCCGAAGCGGGCATTATGAGTCCACACATGGGCAGTTCATTGACTTTCTTGAAAAAAATGTGAGGAAGAAAAAAACAATTAATCATTTCTGTAAAAAGGTTGAGGTGAAAAATACAAATTATGTAATTTTGGATGGGGAGAGAAGTGTCGATGATGCTGGGATGCGATGGGAATTGATCGCCTAGGGCCACAGTATGAATTCGTATCATCTCAGGGCCTCGGGTGTCTCCGGGAAACGTGTTTCGAACGAGCCGGCTGTCACTTCGTCTCGTGTCAGACGTCAAAGTGCCCATTGGGCTTCATCGCGCTGATGTGCTGAGCTACTATTTGAATTTTCATTACTTTCCATTTTTTTAATAATGAGGAAATGAGAATAAAAAATTGATTTCGCCGCGACAAACAATTTTATGAAAAGAATATGCATATCACGATTATTTTTTAGACTTTAAAATTCAAGAAACAGCAAAATAATTAATAATAATTAATAATAACTTTCAACACATGGAGAAAAAAAATTGTAGGAAAAATATCGTTAAAATAACGTCAAAATTATGGGACGGGCTAATGTATTATAAAAATTTAGTGTGAATAAATCGGGAAATTTATTCCACAACAAAACTTGAATTTAGAATCTTGGGAAAATTTCGAAAATTCGAAAAGGAAATGAATAAAAATTCTATTCTTAATATTAAGTTTCAATTTTCGATCGAATTGTGTAAAAGGAAAGAATTTCACGTGATTACCGAAAATAAATGGAATTCTCTCCCTGAACTATTCATAATTATGCAAAAATTACGAACGAAATTGAAGAATCACGAGGGGCATAAATCGACTGGCCAATGAGAGGCGAAACGGCAGGATTGGTGGGATCGCATTCGGTACTCAACAGCCATCCAATCTTGATGGGCCACACAGCTATTACCCTGAGGAACTCGTCCGATCGCTCATGCTAATTTTCGTAACAACAGCCCTTGCGCCAATAGGCGCCTTCGTATTCCTGCCGTGCGAGCCTTACAAAACAGCCCGTCCGGAGATGAGATTTTGGAATAAAAATGGAGAGAAAAAAATAACGAAAGGATAAAAAAGAAAATGATGGAAAAGGGCGTCCAGCCATGTTTGCATCCAAAACGATATGGGGAGGGAAAAAAAACACCAGTCGTAAAAGTTGGGGCGTAATATTTTTTTTTCGTTCAGCTCTTTTTCCCTTTTGAGAGGATGGGACGCACGTGGGAGAGGAGAAACGATCGAATGAGAGTCGAGACGGGATTGACAGTGATTTGGAGAGGATATTTTGAATTTTTATTTATTCGTGGCATCAAAATTGATATTTTAATTTTTTTTAAATGGTTGCTTTCGCTGATGGAAAGAGAAGAATTTAACAATGAAAAAAACTAGGTGAATAATTGAATTAATCACTGGAATTAAATGAATTTGCTTCTCCGCTTCAGTTGATGAGAGAAAAATGATTGAAGTGTGATTAAAATTCATTTGGGACAATCGTATGGTTTTTAAGTATTTAAAATGCTGAATGAATAATCGCTAGAGTGCAGCACATGCTTGGGAGGACAGCACCCGGCATCTTGAGGAATTTATTGAGAGTGAAGGCACGGAAATTATGTGGAGACTTTCCCGGATGGGCAGATTCTAATGAGGATGCTAAACAGGGCTCGGTATTGGAGATATCTTCAAGAAATGTCTTACCAGTCGACATTTTTAGTGCAGCGGCTGGGTGAGAGATGGCGGGATTAAACAGGATTACTAATTTTTTTTTCACCTACAGAAGTGTCGGATCAGATCCGATCAATTAGCCCCTCATGTATAGATATTCCAAATTTTTATTTTTTTCCTCATTGAAGTAGTTTTGAAGTAAATTGCGAGCTAATGAAAAACATTTGCTAGTTAGTACTTTTATTTAAATAAATTTTTGAAAAATCACCCCTGAAAAAAAAGGCGTTATCCCCCCTATTTCATTATTTCCAAACAATTTTATCACCAATCGGTAGCAAATTGTTTGAAGATTGTTGCGAGTTAAGAAAAATCGTCAATGCATTCCTATTATTGTGTAAATTAACAATTCCAATTTCAACTGAAGGCCCGAGTTGAAGACCCGAGTTTGTAGCAGCGATGTCAGACAAGATATGAATGTTTTTTTGAGCTCAAATGAAAGAGCGGGTCGAGAAATGGCGTGCAGAAGTCTTTAAAGATGACAAATCTCTCTAAAGATGATGTCTGTTTTCAATTGAAAAGCGCAATTGTGACAACATTTTCCAGTGGGTTCTAGGAGTCTCCCCTGGTTCAACACCATCTTTAGAGGTCCTAGCACGCCATTTCTCGACCCGCTCTTTCGTTTGAGCTCAAAAAAACATTCATATCTTGTCTGATATCTTTGCTACAAACTCGGGTCTACAACTCGGGCCTTCAATTGAAGGCCCGAGTTGTAGGCCCGAGTTTGTAGCA